>NC_046662.1:123431666-123435461 GCF_010883055.1 Belonocnema kinseyi
ACATAACGCCCTGCCTCCGCCCATGTATCAAGCCGAGATAACTCAACCCAGGCAGGGATTCCACAGCTAATGGAAATACAACTGCAGAATACATTCCAAGCGATGGAAATGATTAACTGTGAGATCCTCGAAAATGAGACGTGCGAGCGAACTCATGAAACAAATGGAAAGCATAAAAAGAGTATGATAAGAAATAAGTCAGGAAATGAATTCGAGAAAATGTTTAATTCGAGAATTCATTCTAATACAAATTTTCAATAGCAAAATAAGTTGAAGAAAATTAATACGAATAATTTTGCGGAAAATAAAATACAAGGGTTCTCAATCGGCAGTAGAAAATATTCTTACTAAAAATAAAATGAATTAGATTATTTTTTAAAATAACATTATTATTAATAATAATGTCATAGAAAAGCCTATATTAACCAGGGAACCGATACCGTACGCACCAGAAATATGCAAAAGTATTATGGAATTTGCAAAAACAGAACAGGAAAAAATGAACGAACTTTTAAAAGAAAAAATACCGGAAATGAGTAACAGCTGAAAAGAACACGTTTAGATTCATTCGGATGCCTTTTGGCTTATGTAATGCACAAGCAACATTTTAACGCCTCTTAGACCAAATAATTACCCCCACATTTAAAAGCAACTATTTTGTGTTATTTTGATGACATAGTTATAGTTTCGGAAACTTTTGAGGAATACATGCATTATTTGAATTTATTCTTAGAGAAATTAAAAAAGGCAAGTTTAACAATCAGTCCAGATATGTGCGAATTTGGTTGTTCTGAAATTAAATATTTAGGAGCTGTTCTGAACAATAAGGGCTTACAAATTGATGAAGATCATATAAAGCCAATTCTAGAGTTCCCTCGACCAAAAACAATTAAACAATTACAGCGCTTAATTGGAATAGCCTCTCGGTACAGCCGATTTATTCCACATTTTTTAGAAATCATAGAACCCTTAAATAGGTTATTGAAAAAAGGTAAAAAGTGGGAATGGACATACGAACAGGAAAAAGCTTTGCAGACGATAAAGGGATTGTTTACGACAACACATATCCTGGCTTGTCCTGATTTCAGTCAACACTTCCAGTTAAAAACCGACGTAAGTGATACAAGCTTAGGAGCTGTACTTACATAAATAATTAATGTGAATAAATACGTTATAGCTTATGCCAGTAGAGGCTTAAATGGAGCCGAAAAAAAATATTCAGCATCCGAAAAAGAATGCTTAGGTGTTGTTTGGGCGATAAGGAAATGTAGGCCCTATTTAGAAGGATATAAATTCAAAGTTGTGACAGATCACATAGCTTTAAAGTGGTTTCATAATATAAAAAATCCTACGGATCGCTTGGCAAAATGGGAACTCGAGTTAATCAAATATAATTATGAGATCATATGTAGAAAAGGTAGAGCGAATTTGCTTCCAGACGCGTCATCCATAATAAATAAAATAGAAAAATCGGTGGCGTCTATTTTGTTAAGTAGCATAGAAAACGAAAACAAAAGGTTCATTGACGAAACGGTTAAGTGGTATAAAACTAACCCGGTAACAAGCGTTGAATTCAGAAAAATTAAGAGTTTTTATTCCTATGAATACGCGATTTTTCCTCTGCCCGAAAATCCACCAACGGGTATAGAAAAAGTGCAAATCCTATTCCTCTCAATCGGCCTAGTTAAATTTAACGAAAGCATTTATTTAACCTATTTTTCATTATTAAATCTTTTTGTAACTTATAAATTCGAAAAATATTCAAATTTATATTCATTTATATTTTGATAATTTATTTAAACTCTTAAAGAATGCAACAAAGAAATCTATGTAAATATATGAATTTACGTAATTTTAACTCTAGAGAGGCAGAGATCTACAAATTTGTCATAAATCACTTTTTTTATAGGATGAGTAGTTTTTGTTTTCTTGATGAAAAACAAAATTGAGAATCAAAATATTAAATTGTGTGCAAACGATACAAGCTACGAGAATAAATGAGACAAAATTTATTCAACGAACAAGGATTTACAAATTTTTTGCTAATGTTCTTATTTTTTTGACATGAAGGGTAATTTTTCTTCAATCGTAAAAAAAAGATTAAACATAAAGAATCTATGTATAAACAGGCAATAAGAATCAGTATGTTTTAATTTCCATGCATATTATAGATTGTAATGATATCAATTCATTGGAATGTTACAGGTTTTAGCGTAGCTAAGAATATAATTTGATGCAAAATAAGAAACGAACATTAAATTAATCACGATAAATACAATTTGCACTTTATTCTGGAATGTCTTAATAAGCAATCCTAGGCAGAGTTACATACAAATTTATTATATTTAATATAAAAGTGTTTTAGAATAATGAAGAAAAGTCTTTTTGTCGTGGACAAAATAGAGTTGGTTTTCACGAATAGAACAAAATGTAAGAAAAGTAATTTTTCTCTTCTCTTCACCCGAGTCGAAATTTAGGCCCTACTTTGAAGCCGTATCTCCTATCTTCGTAGGGGCTGGAATCTGTGAAGTAGGTTCTCAATAAGCCGAAATCGGCCGTTTTTCCACGTTTAGCGTCAAAGTAGGGTCTGTATTTAAGATAAATTAGACCCTCTTTAAAAGCTGAAACTACTACTGTAGGACTTATGGCATCAAATCATTCTCTCTATAATCTCACACCAATATGGATGAATATAAACAAGTTTTGTTATTTATCAGAAAAAAATAAAATAACATCAGTGATATAAATGTCAAGGATATTCGCAGTTATTTTTGTATACATATTGTTAAAAGAATTTGTTAATTATGAGTCTAGAGCATAGTGCACTGAAAAATCCACAAGTACTAAGAAACAAACCTGAGATCGCACGCACGCACTGAGTATTTACTAACCGATTTAGCTATAACGGAACGCGTTAGAATGTCTTCTATATAAATCATTAGCACTTGTCCAATAGTTCAAGGTCCAAAATATTTTTAAACCCAGGATAATTAAGTGAATAACTACTTTTTTTTTAACTTTCTGTGTTGTAAAATATTTTGAAACGATTTTTAAAGAGTTCAATTTAGATTCACAGCAAATAAAACTGTTCAAAATGATACGGAATCAATATCATATTGATATGCAACAAAAATGTTATCAAATTCAACAGCATTTTGATCGGCCGGAGTGAATGATCGACTTTTTAGATCATAATGATCTGATTCGAGATCATGTATGAACTCAAACCAATATGGCTGACGTTCTTAGAGTGTAGTTGTGTCTTGCATGCGGTTAGAAAATATTTTTAGGTCATTAATTTATTATACCAGTAGCAGGAATTGGCGGCTATTTTGTTCACTCTAATGAACCAAAAAATAAGATCAAATTGATCCGAATGTACAGATCATTATGATGTTCAGAGTCAAATAATCATTAGAGCAAAATGTTCGGCAACAAAATTGATCACTTTTTGTTACTGTGTTGGTTCTGTCTTTTACCTTTTTTAGAAGTATTCTACGTACGCTTTGAAAGAACTTCAAGCTCCTTATGTGAATAATCGCTGTCTCAAAATTCGAGATGAGTAGTCAATTATTTTTCATAATTTGGCTGTTCTTATTAATCAATAAATAATTTAACAAAATTAAAACAGTTAATATTTTCTAAGAGACCCACTCTGTTGGTTCTACGAGGGTAGTTCAATAAGTTCTTAGTATGAAGTATAAAAACAATTTTTTTTGGGTAATTTTTTTTTTATTTTTCAACATAATCTCCTTGGAGCTCTATACACTTAGTCAATCGCTTTTCAAGTTTTTT
>NC_046662.1:123435561-123439298 GCF_010883055.1 Belonocnema kinseyi
TTATCTCATATGGAGTTAAACCCTTTAAATGAAAATGTTTGATTACCGCTCTGAACTCGTTTTTTTCCATTTTTCTTAACGAATAATTTTTTTTTTCAATTGCTTATAAAAACACGTAAACTCAGAAGATGTGGACTGTGACTGCACCATATATCTAGTCGGGAGTGGTTCTGACTGAAAACAAATGATTTGGAGCGATTCGCGCGCCATCTGTTGGTCATTCTAAGGACTTATTGAACTACCCTCGTATCACTAACTTGTAGCCCTTGAAGAAAGAGTAATTTCGCGGTATAGTCCATTTTTCATTGGGCTTCTAAAGATTATAGGCGAACTTTTTGTGAAATCGATGTTGGTCGAGTTCTAGGAAGGGAATTCTTTCAACCCTATTTATCATTCATTAAATATGTATTTAGCTGTAAAGTTTGTCTGGAGTGATGGGTATTGAATAACTAAGTAGGAAAATATCGATAGTGTTGAAGTTTTTCATTGTACAGGTCAGGCATAGTAAGTGCATAGTTGCACGGTATGGTTCTCATAATATGAGATTCCTGTGATTTTTATAACACTCGCTGCGCGGGGGAAATTGGTTACAAAAGTGTTTGTGACTACTGAAAAAACTAAATATATCTGAATAGCAGTAAATTTATACTTTGGAAACATAGAATGAACTCGACTCGACTTTCGATCGCGAAGTCGATATATCGGCTGGGGATCGGGTCGGGTTTTCGACCCTCCTTCAGCTGTAAGTTGTTCATTAAACAAAGGACCCCGCACTAAATGTATGGGAAAATGGCTTTCGGTGGATTTAGCTGAAAATTTGTAATTTTTAAGGTTATAAGTGCCGGATGAAATATCCGTTAAAAAATCCAAAAAATGGACAGTTTTAGCGCTATGCGGCGCTAAGCACTCAAGATCAGTGAATAAAACGAATTACAACAGATTTTGTTACAATAGAGATGTCAGCATAGAAATCACGGTTCAGATCGTGGTCTGTAATATTTTCGCCTACACCGTTGACTCATATAGCGCGCTTCTCAAAACGATCAAACGCTAAGCTCCCAAGATTTTAACTTGACTAATTAATCACTTCTTTAAAGGCAGAAATAGTACCCAAAGTAACATTAGTAACTAGTGCGCACATTCCGATAATAACAGTGCACCCTTCGCAAGAAGGCCGAACGCTAAGCACCCATGATCAGCGAATAGAACCAATCCCAGTAGCTTTTGCGAAATATTAAACTATTTCTGGCTCTTGATTCGGGTTCGCTTATTCATCTCTATTAGCAGCGCCTAGAATCCTTTATAGCAAGCAAGTTTGAGGATACTTTACGTGTTGCTGGTGACGTGCATAACCGAGGAACCATAAAACGCTTGCAATATGTGTGCAAGTGCCAAGAGTTCTGGCCCCTGACTTACATGAGCAGTAATAACCGAGAAACGTTTCGTTATTGTCTGATCATATGTCATCGATCTCATTGAACGCTATCCACAGCTGGTACTTCTTGTTGCGTGTTTCGTATACAGACATCGCTTGTGTCGCTAAAGCTACTAGGATTGGTTCTATTCGCTGATCATGGGCGCTTAGCATTCAACCCTCTGGCGAAGGGTACGCTGTTATTATCGATGTGCGCACTAGTTACTAATGTTACTTTGGATACCATTTCTGCCTTTAAAAAAGTAATTACTCAGTCAAGTTCAAATCTTGGGCGCTTAGCATTTGATCGTTTCGAGAAGCACGCAATATAACTCATTGGTTTGGCTAAACATATTACTGACCACTTTCTGATGCGTGATTCTTATAGTGACATCGCTTTTGTCGCTAAAGTTACTAGGATTGGTTTTATTCGCTGATCTTGAGCGCTTAGTGTTCAACCCTCTTGCGACGGGTAGAATGTTATTATCGTTATGTGCGCACTAGTTACTAATGTTACTTTGGGTACCATTTCTGCTTTTAAAGAAGTAATTAATTAGTCAAGTTAAAATCTTGGGCGCTTAGCGTTTCATCGTTTTGCAAAGCGCGCGATATGAGTCAACGGTGTAGGCGAAAATATGACAGACCACGATCTGAACCGTGATTTCTATGTTGACATCGCTTTTGTAACAAAATCTGTTGTAATTCGTTTTATTCACTGTTTTTGAGTGCTTAGCGCCGCATAGCGCTAAAACTGTCAATTTTTTTCGATTTTTTTTACAGTTATTTCATCCGGCACTTATAACCTTAAAAATTACAAATTTTCAGCTAAATCCACCGAAAGCCATTTTCCCATACATTTAGTGCGGGGTCCTTTGTTTAATGAACAACTTATAGCTGAATTGTCGTAAATAGATTGCATTCTACTGATTTTTCAAAATTTCAGAGTGCAAATTTTTGGAAAACTAGTTGAACTAAACAAGAAAAATGTTGACAAACAGACGATATTGGTGGAAGGATCTTTAATTTTCAACCAAGAAAGATGAATTTTGTACCACAACTAATAAATCGTCAATCCAAAAGACTAATTTTTAACAAAACCAATGAAACAATTACATTTTCAATTTAAAAATTAATTTTCTACTTCAAAAAGAAATTTTTCATAAAAGATAGGAATTACCAAAAATAAAGTTAAATTCGTAACGAATGTTTATTCGAAAATTTAAAAAGTTCAATATGTTACTAGAAACCTGCAGTTCACTTTCCATTGGAGACAATTAATTATCAAACCAAAAATTAACCAAAAAGTGATTTTGTACTCCAAGGTATTTGAAATTTCCAATGAAGAAACTAACTTTTTCCTTCAATAATGACCCTTTAACGTGAATACTTGAATTTTTAGTTATGAAACACATTTATACCTGAAATAAAGGGGTGTTCAACCAAATAGTTACAGGTTTTATCAATATTAATCTTATTTATAAGAATTATTTTTATGAGAATAATTCACTGATTATTGTTCTCTTATCTTTGTTTTCTACAAAAATTGAACTTTTATCAACAAATGATACTTTAATTCCTAGGGAAAAAATGATTTCTTATTCTAAAAAAAATTAAAAACCCGAGTTTTCAGCAACATAGTTCATCTTCCAACCCAACTTCTGTCAACTAAACTCCAGAATTTTCGATCAGAAACATGAATTTCCAACCTAGAATTTGTATTTTTAATGCAACTAAAAAAGCTAAATTTTAAATTAAAAACGGAATAGTTGAAATTTTAGTTTAAAAAATTAATTGACGACTATACAAGTAAATTAAAATATTTCCATTCTCTTAAATGTTCTACTCATACACATTTCTTTTATTGTACAGTACGTGTAATTGCTCCAGCATTTAAATGAAACAATTCTCAATGAAAGATGTGTTGAACTTTCATTTTAAACGCTTAAAATTCAACACTGTTCCACTGTCAATATGTTTATATAATTTGTTTGTAAAATTAAGAAATGTTAATGCATAACTAAATTGGTTGAATATAATTTGAGCAAGATCAGATGAAAAAACGATTTATTTCTGCTTAACAACGCCAAAAATATGCATTTGTTTATATAATTTGTTCTTAAAATTAACAAATGTTAATGGATAAATAAATTTGTTGAATATAATTTGAGCATAAATTGTGAAGAAGTATTGCTAAAAAATAATTAATAAATAAGCGCATGGTTAATTTTTATATACATTTTCGAATATACTTATAATTAATCGGTATTTGTAAGCTATAAACCTTATAATACAATTAAAATTTCGCACCCAATGAGGGGGGGGG
>NC_046662.1:123439308-123448942 GCF_010883055.1 Belonocnema kinseyi
ACGCATAAGCCTAAGCACGCAAGTCAATTGTCTCAACCACTACACTATTACAAGAGTTGCGATCCTTAAAATAATTTTATTATGCATTTGTAACTGAGGGTGGAACTGACTATAATATCTGCGAAGAATTTGATGCCTAATGTAGCAAAATTTAACTTTATTGAATCCAATCGCCATTGTGTTCATTGGATCCGATATCTTTCAAAAAACCAGAAAAGATCTTACTGAAGAAGAACCATGTACTGAAATAAATAATACACATTCAAAATTAGGTAATAAATCATTGCTTCATTTTTCCGAAAATATGTATTTCACATAACCTTATGACTTTCTTTGGAAAGTTTTGCTTCGCTTCGTACATTGGTCATCGTGTACAAAGTCGAAGTTGGACCGAATCTGGATGATCGCGTCCCTTAGGGATTGTCCATATATTACGTAAGACGTTTTTCTGTTGTTTGAATAAAGACGAAAATAATATTTTTATCAAGTTGAAAAGGACACAGGGATATAAACAAAAGAAAAAATTCTTACGTAATATATGGACGATCCCCTATGTCGTTCTTCAAGTTGGTTCTTAGAGTTGACACGATATACCTCAATCCTGAGAATAATCTTTCGACGCTTACTTGCGTAGCTGGTGTTGCGAGTACGGTCATGGCAAGATCATACAGTTGGGGTTCGCTAACCCTGATCACTTGCCAATACTGCAAGAGGTTTTCACCAGGATTCTTCATCCGCTTTGAGAAAGTTTGAAACATGATATGAACTGTATCAGCTTCCCTATCGGATTCACCCTCTTGCAGTTTTCGCAACTTCTCTATCCTCATTGTCTCATACAGAGAGTACTCTGAATTCCCATTACTCTCTTTTTCTGTCTCATTTGCAAAGGTCCCCGAGCTTCCAAAGCTTTACCGACACCCTTAGTGTGATCAGAATTTATTTTTCTTGTTTCATTTTTACACCACTCCCAGTGATAGAAAAACTCTGAAAGCAGCAATTGTTCTCCTGGAAACAATTTAGCTGCTATTCTCGCTGGTTTTAGGGCATTCACGATCCATTCAATTGCTGCCCATTCCTCGTCGTTAAGCCTGCATTTTCTAAGACAGAATGCATATAGCTTATTTTTTAAAAGCGATACCATCATGTCGTAGACCGAGAACCAGCGTGTTGGTACATCTAAAACTGTATTCGCAAGCTTGGCGTTAGGCCACTCAGCACGAATAAGTCTTAGCACGTACACCTTTCTGAACTCGACTGCTGCTGCATGCGCTTTTATGATAATGCTAATTTTCATGCTCGAAATATTAAAAGTTGTTGCTTCCATTTCGCGAAGTGCATCATCAATTGCTAGCTGCAGCGTATGAGAACCGCAACAAACCCCGACAACACTCATTCGCTCGCACGTCAAGCATGCGCCGGTCAGTTGCGAGGTTATTGTATCGCACTTTTCTTCGTCAATTTTGGATGTCTCAATGCTGCTCGCATTACTATTGTGGCCCATGCGTTCTTCAAACATTTCAATGAACTTGATAATCTCCAAAACTTCGGAATCATTTGCCAAGGGTTCTGATTCTTCAAACAGATTGTCATCGGTCTCGTCTGTGAAAGTGTTATCCTCTGCAGTCTGTTCGAAGGTCACATCATTGCCCTCGTCGTTGTTTTAATTTAATCGAATGTTATCAAGGTCACTGATATTCACATCTACCGCTTCCTAGTCATCTAAAATTGCGACATTTTGTTACGACTCAGCAATCAACCTTCGCAACCGCAGCATATTCGAACCATTGTCAGTGGTGAAGGAGTATAAATTTTCTATTTTTATTTCAAAAGAGTCTAATATGGCCTTGATTATTTCTAGTAAGTGATCACTGGTAGTGCTGTCACAGAGCTCCTTCACCGACAAGGTTCTAATTTTTATTTGTTCATGCTTCACATACTGAATGTTAACCCCCAGGAAAGATCTACCATGCCGACTCCCCATATCAACTTTCAGGCTCATAAGTGGTACTTCCTGGAATAGGAATAGAAAAAAATAAGAATAGAAAAATAGAAATTAATTAATTTGAAATTTCAATTTCCGACAAAAATTTGAATATATACATAAATAAGTGTGGTCTTAAAAATGCAAAAAAAAGAAAAATTATGTATAGTTTATATATAGTGTGAAGTTTTATATATAATTTCATTATTGATGTAGATTTTTTGACCAAGGAAATTAATTAATAGTTTAAGATATTAATTTTGTTTGTCTACTTGGTCATAATCAATATTATTAAAATATTGATTAATTTTTAACATTGTGAAAAATTAATCAATATTTTAATAATATTAAAAGGTTGTCATGTTTTTACAAACGCATATAAGGTACGAAAAATTGAACAAAATAAATTAATTATATTGATAATTCCATACATTTTGTAGAGTAAGGGATTCAAGTTTTATAAAAGCCAAAAAAGGAATGAGAAAATTTGGGTGTCCACATTACAAACTTCCTTATACCCAGTATGGGCCCGTGCAGAAATCTAAATGTGGGCCACGTAAGGTACTGACCAGTTTCCCCCACTTCTGTTGTGGGCCTCATGGGGTAATCTGGCAACCCTTATAAATGGTGTGTAACATTTTTGCACTTTTCAAAATTATAATAATGATGAACAAAAACTGCTTTCATTGAGAAGAATTTACTTTTTTTATTATTATTTTATTTTATATCATTATTACATTTATCATATTAAATTTAGCACAATGACAGTGTGTATAAACCTAATGACAGAAAATTATATTTTAATGCTTCATTTGTGCCCCATCGTTATTCAAATTAATTTTTTTGAACCTATAAAAACTGATGTGGGCCTTGTCAACGCCACTTCTCAAATGGAGTAAAATAGGGGGAATTTCTACACGGGGATCTGCGCAAAGGGACATAAAGCTTTTATAAATCATTACAGTTTTCGATACATTGTTTCTGTACAGACCTTCAGTTCTTCCGTAATACGCGCTCGAATGTCGCGTCGTCGGCATAATCCAGCACCATCAGCCGAACACTGTTGGTGTCAATTGCGAATCTTTCGCTACTAGGGACTACCTCCATAACCTTTTTAGTGAAAAATTTAAATGATTCATCATTGACGGCCGATAGAGGTCGACCATCAGTCGTGACCAACTTTATGATGTTCATCTTCACCTCAGACATCGACACTTTTATAGAGTCAGTTAAAACTTCCGGTGCTCTCTTCCGTTTATCTGTATTTATTTTTAGCAGACCAGGTTCTAGAATTTTGTACTCTGTTCGATGCAGCTGGATGAAGTGTCTTTTTTTATTATGCATTGATGCATTTCTCTGAAAAAAAGTAAGCGGTATTATAGTTGACTTTTCAAATATTAAGTAAAACTTTTTAACAACAAATGGAACCGTTATACTTTCAGTAAGAAATATGACTTTAAAATAAAAATGAAAACAAGTTTTAAAATATTCGAATTTAAGTAAACCAAAAAACTATTGTTTTACCAAACATGAAATAGTTACATTTTCCCTCACACAGACTAATTTATGATTAAAAGGTTGATTTGCTACCTAATAATTCATTGTTCAAAATAATAGTTTTGTTTTGAACCATACACTTCAATTTTGTATAAAAACAGTTTAATTTTCAACCAGGAAATCCCGATTTTCGACAGAATTTTCAATTTCTGACAAAACTTTGAATGTATACATAAATAAGGGTGGTCCAAAAAATGCATTGCAAAATTGCTTTTCACTCTGCAGGGCAAGCTTGTCACCTTAAAGTTTCCATTTCCGAAGGAAATAAATCCGTCATTTTTTATTTTTAAAAATTCCCATATTAACACGTGCCAACGGGCACTTTAAAATCCCATTTGATGAATATGGAAAAATTTTGGATTTTCAAAAAATTGAACTCATGCTCCAGGGTTGCATCGCAACGTGCCAAGCTTTTAAAGAAACATCATTTTTTGACCAAGGACAATGTTTTCTTTCTGATATCTGCAAACTGTTTTCTGTAATTTTTTAATAATTTCAAATGAGTACTGTTTTTGATCCTCATTTCTCTTTATCTGACAATTAAAGTCTTATTTTCATTTAACACCTTTCTGCATCATTATTCACTGCCGAAATAACAAAATTGGCCTGTCTTATGCTTTTTATTATTCAAATGATTAGAAACAAATTATACTAATCGTGACTTTTGTGATTTATTCAATACTGCACCATTAATTATGTGCTGTGCTGCCAAACCTCAAAAGTGGTTATTTCACTGAATCAATAAGTAAACCTTCACTGATTGTCAGTGACCCATTTCTAGCTATTTGAATCAGTGAAATTTAGAGAGTGCTATACTAGAAATCATTGAATATTATGTTTAATTCAAAAAATACGATTTTAAACATATTTTTTTAAGTATCATACTTTAAAAAAGTTATATTTGTATAAACAATTAAAAAATGGTCGATATATTTTTTCTATACGCTATACATGCACAAAAGTAATGGTATGTATCACATTTTATTTCTTTTATTTAAATTTATCGTAAAAGAAACTGATTGAGTAAATACAAATTGTTTAAAAAATATATATATTTCTGGAAAATTAGAAGAAATGTATCAAGTTTTTATAATTATTTAACAAAAAGTAGCATATTATACCAATATGAGGAAAAATGAGACATCTGCTAATTAATTGTGAGAAATTTTGTTCATAAAAAAAATGAATTCTTCAAATTAATATGTAATGTTCTTAAGGAATGTATTACTTCAGACTATGACCAACTATTACCTTTGAATCAGAAAATACATTATTTTATTAATATTTTTGGAAATAAATCCTTGTTTGAATAACTGACACAAATATAAAGAAAACAATTAAACGTTATTAATAAAGCCAAGAACAACATCAAAATTGTCCATTATTAATTATTTGTATGAAACAGGACGACAGAAATTGTTAAAAATTAACAATTACACGTAAAAATGTGGTTTATTTTATTTTTGGGTCATATTTGGAGTCCTGCAGAGTTGTGAGGGGTGGGGGTTACAAATAAAAGTTATTAATATGCTTTTAAACTTTAAGATTAGTCTGAAGTTAAAGAAAGCTGTTTGTATAGAGATTTTTAGCATACCTATTTTATTTGGTGAACTTTAAGAGTGCTTTTCATTTCTTTAGTGAATGAATTGAATGCAAATTTTTTTTTCAGCATGGCATATAATTTAGAAACAGTGTTCGAAAAATAATATTTAGTTTTATGTAAATAAGAACGGAAATTTTAGGGATTATACCTTACAAAACGGTGTGATTTTGTATACTGTGTGCTATAGATGATTCTGCCGTAGTAAACAAATAACCCATTATAATCTCTCTAAATTTCAATCAGGGAAATTTTACTGATTCAAATAGCTATGAATGGGTCACTGACAATCAGGGAAAGGTCACTTATTGATTTAGTGAAATAAACATTTTTGAGGATTGGCAGCACTGCACCATGTCAATTTAGCAATCATAATAAAATAATATTTTAGTACATTCAGTCAAACAATCTCAGGCGGAAAAATTATGTATAGTTTATATATAGTGTGAAGTTTTATATATAATTTTATTATTGATGTAGATTTTTTGACCAGGGAAATTAATGAATAGTTTAAGATGTTAATTTTGTTTGCCTACTTGGTCATAATCAATGTTAATAAAATATTGATTAATTTTTAAGATTGTGAATAATTAATCAATATGTTAATAATATTGATTATGACCAAGTAGACAAACAAAATTAACATCTTAAACTTTTTATATACCTAATATTTATTTGTTTTATACAATAAATTTATAAAACACATGAATATTATACATAAAATGAATTTATATTCAAAATTTCAAAGGTGAAAAGTTCCGATGCTTTTAAATCAAAACAACCTCACACTCTAAATGTGAATCTGTGAAAAATTCACTGATTGAAATAGTAGTTAGACTTTTCACTTATTAATCAGTGATTGCGGACTTATTAACTAATCAGTTCAGTAACACCAGAGTAAATCATGTGGAGCATAACCTTTAAATTTTTCAGTTAAGCGTTGCAGTTAAATATTTTTGCATTTTTTTCAAATCCAAAAATTTCGTTAAAAAGCCATCCTTTTTTTATTCAAAATTCACGTTTTCGGGTAAAAAATTCAACTATTTTTCTATAAAATTTAATTTTCTATTACAATTCATGTTCTAGTAATGAAAGGTTTAATAAAATGTTTTTTGCACGAGAATTTTGTCAGTTAAAAAATTAATCTATTTTAGTTTTACTTCTTGAATTTTTTATTAGTGGTTTCGAATGTGACCATTTGGTTAAAAATTACTTTTTTTGCTAAAAATTCACAATTTCCGGTTGAAAATTCAATTGCTGTGCGGAAAATTTATCTTTTAGCTTGAAGATTCAACAATTTAGGTGAGATTTTTTTCTGTTATGTTTAAAAACATTTTTCTCCCTCACAACTCATCCTTTTCGTGTTAACATGAATTTTGTAATCGTATTTTATCTATTTTGTTTAAATATAAACTATTACACTTCATTTGTTAATAATTTAATTAATTTCTTGACAAGTCCAATCTTCTGTTAAAATATAATCTTTTAACATGATAATAAGAATAAATTAAAATAATTAGGTTTAATTTATTATGTTGTATTTTATATAATAATATTGCATAGTTAAAAAAAATCATTAAAATCAATGACAAGTTATATCATTAATTTTAAACTGCAGTAGGAAAGTAAACAATTAATGAATTTTACAACTTAATATTCGAAAAGCTTCGTTAAAAATGAATTATTTTGTTAAAAACTAAATGTTTATTTGAAAATTCCTGTATTCCTTACACTTTGGTTTAAAAATTAATTGTTTTTTTGAAAACTAATTTTTTAATCTGAAAATTCCATTTTCGGATGAAAATATATCTTTTCAAGGATAATTTTCTTCTAGGCAGTTGGGTAAAAATTCATATATTCTATTGAATTGTCAACTGGCGCATTTTCTTCCAAATAAAATGATGTTTTTTCAACAATTCTATGGAAAATACCATAATGCTATCTAGTTGGCGAAAAAAAAAAACTAAAATCTGCCATAACTTATTCTGACTTCAATATTTTGATTAGAAGTTAAATATCGTTGGAATCGCCAAAAAAACACAGATTCTGAATTATAATAATATAAAATCAAGTGGAGAGGGTAATATCTTGAGGGCTGGTGTACCTCAAATTTAAACTGGAGATCGTAAACAGAAATAGTAAATTTCATTTTCCCGATTCCCAAAAATAAAATGAAGCTATTCTCCTTTTTGGTTACACTTTAGCGTATAAAGTTTATTAAACTAAAATTAGAAGATTCAAAAAAATCTTAGATAAAAATGAAAATTTTTGGTCTCTTCAGGTTATAAACTCAAGGACATTTATAGATTTATATCTTTTTTAAACTCATACTTTGATTTTAAAAAGTCCAACTGATTATTTTTTTTGTATAAAAATGTAAGTATTTTATTTTTTATTTGTCTGTTTAATTTAAAAACTCATCCAGTTTAGTAAAACTTCAAATTATGGGTTAAATATTCAACTGTATAATATTCTTCTTTTTAGTTCTAAAACTTATTTCTTTTAGTAGAAAGTTGATATTTTTTGGTTATGAAGACCTCTGTTTGATTCAGATTAATCTTTTTTTGTGAAAAATTGTACTATTTTGTTAAATATTTCTTCTTTTTTTTTAAATTAATTTTCTTAGTTTAAAATTAATTTTTTCCGAGAAAGATGTAACTAGTTTGTAGAAAATTCGTTGCGTTTTGGTCGAAACTTAATCTTCTCAGATAAAAATTCAATTTTCTAGTTAAAAATTGGTTTGGTTGAAAATTTAAATATTTTTATTCGATAAGTCGCTTTTTTGACAAATTTATTTTCAAACTTAAAACTGAACTTTATTATTTACTTTCTAATTATAAATCAGTAAAAAATTCACTGATTCAAATAATATTCAGACATTGAACTGATTAATCAGTGATTTCGGACTTATTCACTAATCAGTTCAGTAACACCAGAGTAAATCGTGTGAAGCATAACCTTTACATTTTTAAGTTACGCGTTGTTGTTACTCTTTTACTTAAGTAGCAAGAAGAATTCCTTAATGAAATAAATTTTCTAATTTTCGGGCTGTAAGTCTGCTAAATTAACTACGGGATAAATATACTCTTACTCGTATACTCGTATACTTAACGGGTTTGTACATAACAGTCCAATTAATGTAATATGTGTGGTTGCTAGTCATTTAAAAGTATCTGAACTATTCACCCTATTTAATCTTTGATCAGATTTATGGATTTTAAGTTTTTGCTATGATTCTTTTATTGAATGTACTAAAATAGGATTTTATTATGATTGCATAATTGCTATGGTGCAGTGCTGACATCATCGTACTACGAAGTCGAATTCTTATTTTCTCATTCTTCATAAAATATGATATAAAATATTGTTTAAATTAAAAATAACAATAATTAAAACATAACATATTTTGGTTGAAAATGTATATAGTATTTTTTAAATCACAAAAGTTCTTCCGAAAAATCGAAATATTAATTAAAAAACACGTGTTTTTGTATATGAATTTATCGCTGAAATTTTTTTAATAATTTTAATTTCAAATTCAAACAATTTTTAACACTTTAAATATTAAACAAACATTTATTTGATAAAAATATTTTATTATCGTATTTTTAATAAATAATTAATACTGATTAAGAAACAATTGTCTTTGGGGAGTTTTATTATTTTTTATTTTTTATTATTATTATTTCCCCATAGAATTACAGAAAATTCTAATCCATTTCAGTCACTGGTAGGCTTTTTTGACATCTAGGTATGTAAAAAAGGTAAACTTCAGAAAATTTAAAAACTAATTTAAGAACTATTTATATTCTTTTAAGATATCAATACAATTTACACAACACTAATTCAAAATTTGCAAATTTTTAGGCCTTCAGTTTAAGAACTTGAATTTTAACGTTAAAATTGCTTCATTTTTAGAATATAGCCTTATTGTTTGAATTTTCAGAATTTTCGTTATAAGTTATAGGTTAGGTCAAAAATAACATTCTGGGATTCGAAATTGTTACAACGCGAAAAAGTTTTAATTTAAAATTTAAAAATGCGAAAATAGACCATTTTCCATGTTCATTTGCAATCCAGCGAGTCACTTTCTTTCGATTCCTTTGAAAGTCGATCCTTTGCTTTCAGTTTTCTTTTTAAAACATACCTTGAATTCAAAGCATTTCAAATTAAATGTTTGCAGCTGCATTTAGATTGAATTATACAAAGTTTGTTTGTTTTAAATAAAAAAAAATTAAAACATTTTATTTGTTTTTCACAATTGTAAATTAAAACTTCTAAAATGGAATAATTGTAGCTCAAACATGAAAAAGTATAGACTAATTTCAAATTTAAAGAGGTTCTATCACATATATTGTACTATTAAAACCTCTGACCTTTTTTAAGGTTTTTACAACTCTTTTAAAAACTTGCTTTAACAATTTTGGTTGTGATTTCTTAATAAAAGAATAAGTGCTATTTAGTCTCCAGAACAGCATTTTCAAAAATATTTAAAC
>NC_046662.1:123449042-123451400 GCF_010883055.1 Belonocnema kinseyi
AGCAGAGTTTCAATAGTTTTGAAAATTGAAGGATGTGTGTGATAAAATGAATTGTTAAAGTGAGAATGGAACGATTCACACGCATTCGTTGTCCGGGTTGGAACCGCAGTTCTTTCGGACCAGATTTTAGGCGGAAAAGTGCATTCATGAGAACAAAATCTTCATCAAATTTAGTTTTTATTTTTAATTAATTTATTTTTTCATGAATTTCGGCTAAACTTTTAGGAAGTGAGGGTAAAACGCTTTGACGGGCCCTGTATGCAGCTTTTCTTACATTCGCTATATCATTTACATTCAAATTTCGATGATCACTTGTTACACATGAGTTTATAATTTTGGCTGGTTTCTCGCAAGGTTGATTAAAATTCGCTTCGGATTAATCTCGCTAATCCCCTTGTATTTGCAATGCTTGTTCATAGAATGTCTATATGCCTTTCGAAATGCATAAGAAGTTTCAAAATTTGATTTAAAAATCTTGAACAACCTAAATTTGTTATCATTTTTTAAATTCTTTTGAAACTTCTAAACAATTTTTATATCATTCTAGTTTTCTCTCAAACTTTTAATAAATACTACAAAATTTAAATAATGCGTTAAAATCTTCCGTATTATTTTCTGACAGATTTGGCAATCTTTTTAAATCTTTTTAAATTCACCCTTAAAATTAATTGACAAAAAACAAAGAATAATATTTAATTTTCCTATTTGAAAATAAATATCGGTAAACTACAAAATAGAAAAATTCTAACTTTTATAAATTGTACAGATTGAAAGTTAAAAACAAATCCACGCTATAATTTTCAATACTCTGATGTAAAACATGAATCAAGTAATTGCATTTTTTTCAATTATGTCATTTTAAGCAATTGCAGTGAAAAGCATTAAAACTTGATAGATTACAATGTTTTTAATAAACAATTTTTAAACTAGAAGTTCAATTCTTTTTATTTCAAATGGTCAAAAATTAATAATTTTTCAGTTGTTATTTATAGATCAAAATTTGTTTTAAAATATTGTTAAATATTGTTTTAAAAACTTGTTTTAAAAGAAAAATCGTTAATATTTTTCACAGAAATCTTAAGAATATTTTGTTATTATGTGAGGATCTTAAAAAATCATTTAAAACCGTCAAAATCTTATTTAAAGATTTTCAAAAACATGTATTTTTTAAGGAAATTTGTTGAAATCATTCCAAATTTTTATTTATTTTTATTCTCTTTAAAACTTGTAAATATCTTTTAACCTAATCGAATTTTTTATAAAATAATAATTGTTCTTTTTTATACTTTCAAGTTTATTTTTATTTTAAACTATTTTAGGTATTTTTGTAAAAAATAAGTTTTAAAACCAAAATATAATTGAAAATTTCCCCAGAAATGTTAAGGACACTTTTTTCATTATCTTCAAATTCTATAAATCTTTAATCCTTAATCAATCTTGCAAAATAAAAAATAACCCCTTAAAAACTTGTAATTTTTGTTTAAAAGTTTGGAAATCTTCCGAAATCTTCATAAATATTCTCTAAAAATTAATTTTGTAAGATAAAAAAATCATTTTTAATTTTCATTGGAATATTAATGAATTTTTCGTATATAATTTTATTTTTAATTATTTGGCATCATTTCAACTTTTTAATTATTTTTGAAATTCTTTTGAAACTTCTGCATATCGTTCTAAATGATTGGAATTTTTCATACCATCTTTAATAAAGCCTGCAAAAATTTTTTAATTTCCCGAAAATCTTCTGGACAATTTTTTCTTTACAATTTTGGAAACCTTTTTAAATCTTTTTAAAAATACTTTTAGGTCTAATAACGGGTTTTATACTAAATATTCCAACTTTGTACTCGGAAATAAGTAAAATCAAGATGTTCAAGGTCAACATATTATATGTTTAACTACAGGACAACAATCTACATGTTCAAAGTTAGCATTTGTATATCTTAAAAAGTGAAATGTTACCCTCTAACATCCAAAATGTTTAACGGAAAAATCCGAGATATTACATGTATGGTTATGTTAAATTACATCTGTACATATTTGAGGAGTTTACTTATTTATGGTCATTTAAGGAATTGATTGATAACTTATTTGTGAAGTTGAGGCTGGCCAAAGATATTATAAACGTAGATGCGGTGCGAGCTTAGTTACCCGCCATAAATATAAACGGCGTGTCCGGCGAAAAAAGTCACTTCCCCTCTACCCACCGCTCCCCGTAGATAGCACAATCGCATATAGTTTGCCAAGAGCCACTTCGAACGCTGTAAGCAACTCTCGGCACACCTTTGAGGCGCACTGATGGTAAACTTAGCTTGGACAAGAACCATTTAAATTAAAATTAAATTGCCAACATTTCAT
>NC_046662.1:123451500-123459822 GCF_010883055.1 Belonocnema kinseyi
GTGGAATTTATGCAATCATTTATAATCAGAACGTTTTTTCCAGATGTTAGTAGTAGTAGTAGTATAATAGCGTATTTACAAATTAAACAGGCCCTTTTCAGGTCCACCAAATATTCTAAACGAAGGAACATATTATCTTTTGTATCAAACATGTATAAACTTTTTTTCAACTCTGTGAGTCAAACAACATATCGTTGGAATCGTTATAATTCGTAGATTTCGAATATCATATTTGTGATTTACTAAGTGGGAAATTTAAAAAATTTTATATTCCATATTTTAGGCCTCATTAGGAACAAATGCTCCCCGCTGACCAAGCTCACTGGCAGCAGCTCGACAGGGTCAGTAGACGCCGCGTAGTGGGGGAACGGTACACAGGTAGCTGTGGCGGAATTGTCATCTGCCCTGCAGCGACACTACCCCTCACTGGATTAAGTTGTTCCAGGCCCACGATGCTACGTCCCCTTTGGAGATAATCCTTTTGTCTTCCAACTTATATCTATTCCTATTTAAAGAATATAAGTATGTCCAAGAAAATCATTTAAATATACATAATTAAATTATTTCCAATCTAATAATGTATAAATATGATATGTGCACATTTTATGGTCGAAAAATTAAACAATTTTCTATTTTTGGTCAATTATACACAAAATAAAATACAATTATAAATAATAAATAAATGAAAACAATAAATAAAATTTTCCACTTTTCAAGCTATCGTGGATTAATAATTGTTTCAAGTTAACAAAAGTAAGTCTTTGAACAAATTCTTATTATTTATAAAAATATTCTCTTACAGTGATTCTCATATGTTGCAGTTTTTTCTACAAAATTTCACTTTTGATCCACTTTTAAATTGTAGTGAGGTAATAATTAATTTAATTAATTTCATTTCATTAAGTATTATGAAAACAATGTATTTTAAGGAAATACAACATTGATGAAAAAAAATTAGAATGTAGTAGTAAAATTTTTTAAGAAATTTTTTTTAAGTTGTCATAAAACATTGCAGTCCCTTTATAAATGAACCTGTAGTAAAAAAATGAAATCATACAAAACTTTGTACTTGAATAATTATTTAAGTATTCTTTAAAAAATGTTCTTTTCTTATCAACAAAAAGTTTATTTTGAAAGGCAAACAATTATTGTTACTTTTACAAAAATAATTCTCATGGATTAAAAGCAAAATTATATAACTATATAACTACAATGCTCTTTTTACAAATTTATTTTTTACTACAGTGTGATTTTGGAAATGTTTTCTTTCATATAAATAATTTTAAAACAGGAAACTCAGCACATTTCAATTTAAAAAATTGAAATTATGAACATTTTGAAAAATTGAAATTTAAATATTTTAAGAGACACAAAACTTTGTTAAAGGAAAATTTGTGTATAAGAAATCGAGGAAACATTTTTTTAAGTTCAATGTTCCTCGCCAATTTGTATTCCTACTACTGTGAAAAAAATTGGCATCAACTTTTCGTTGATATAAGGAAAAGAAAAGTTTTAAATAAAATAATATTTGAATAATTATTTAGCTACAAAGTTTTTTTTTTAATTTTGTATTTTTACTACAGAGCGGCTTTCAAGAGAAAAAATTTGACTTTCACAGACATAATTCCTCATCACACCAGAAAAATTCATTAAATAACACTATTTCTCTTATACATAAAAAGCTGTGTTTAAGGGTTTCAATACAAAAAATTGGATTTAACATACATCGCTAAAAAAATCATTTAAAAATAGTTCTTTGACTGCAGTGTTTTCTGGAAACTTTTAAAAAATTGGTTTATAAATTTTGTAACAAGATTTTCGTACTACATATTAATTGTTTTTTCATTAGTTGTTCTTCGTTAAGAGATTTTTTTTTAAGAATATTACTTTCAATTGTAAAAGAGCATACCTGCAAGAAATTATGTACTTTTCACGGATTTAAGAAAACTCACTGATAAGGATTGACATTATGTACCAAAACGTTTGAAACAAGTCAATTGTTTTCGATTCACTTGACTCTAAACTATGGAGACAACAATGTACATCAACAATTTCTACAAAACTAAGTTTTGAGGATCAATAACATCACCCAGCGATTATCAAGTTATCATTAATTTAAATAATATTCTCTTTTAATCATTTTCGAAAAATGCGGTTTTTTTCTTAAATTTTCAACAGCTCTACCGACGAAAAAAACAATAGAAAATTGATTCAAGATTGATTGATTAACTCAATGGCAAGAAAATGGGTAATTTGAAAGACAAAGGCATTATCTTTATAGGGGACATCACATCGAGGTCCTGAAGAAACTTAGAATCCAGTGAGGGGTAGTGTCATTGCGCAGTGGAAGGGGAAGGTTAGGCAGGTAGCCGTGGAGGAAAAGACGATCACCCAATGCGAGTTAGGCGATGACCATAAATCCCAGGCGAGAAAAGGCAAGCGAGGGGTAACGCGCTGGATTGGCCTGAGAGTCTAAAGTATAAGCCCTGAGCCCTTTTTTCTTGTCTGACGAAAGAAATTTACGAAATTGAAAAGTTCTCAAAAATCTTCCAGATATTCTTCTATGACTTTCGACAAATCAGCATGTTTCATATAATTCTAATTTGAATGCTAGAGCCATTAATGAAAATGATGGAAAATCATTTCCCGGCTTTGTACAATTCCCGACAAATAAAATTTTCTAATAATAACATGCCAAACAAGCATTGCAACATTTTTTTCACTTTAGACGGCAAGACAACCCCCCCCCCTCCCGCCCCCAAGTTTACATTTACGGAGAAAGATAATCCGTTTTCGAAAAATTGGATTCATGTTCCAGGGTTTCATCGAAACGTGCCAAGTTTTGTAGGGATTTAAGAGAACTTTCTACAAAATGAAACCATACTTACAACTTTTATTTCCAACCCACCCTCTCGAAGCGCCCCAAATATGACCCAAAACTAAACAAAAATACATTTTTACGTATAATTGTTACGTTTTAGTAATTACCGTCGTTTTTTCATACAGATAACTACTAATGAGAAATTTCAATACCTGGCATAAGTTTGTAAACAACTTACAATTGCCTAAACAAATTTAAAATATTTAAACAATTCTTTATTCCTCAAAAATGAAATATTAATCGTATTTTCTGATTGAAATTCGATACTTTGTCATTTTTTAGAGTAGTACATTTTTATAAAAACATAATGTAATTATTTAAACAATTAGTTAATGTTTATTTTTAAAGTATCTAAAAATTAATCCAGACATGTTCAATTTTTTCTCAAGTTGATATCCTATGCTACTTTTTGTTGAATAATTACATAATTTTGATACATTTCTTCTAATTCTTAACAAGTTTATATTTGTTTAAACAATTTTCATTTGCTCAAGCAGTTATTTTTCGATAACTAGAAAAATTTAATGAAATAGAAGACATAGAATGAATGACGATTTCGAAAGTATTTTTGGAAAAGTAATTATTGAAACAAATTATATTTATTTAAAGAATTTAAAAGTGGTAAATGTATTCTTTATATAAAGTGTACAGTCAGAAACATAATTTTAAGTGTTCTACTTTATAAAAAATTTTTACCTATCGAGAAAGAACTGCTTGCGAAAATACAGATATTTAGAAGAAATATAAATTTATCCTATAGTTGAAAGTTGGTCGTAGCTTCCCCTAGAATGATAGAAAACTGTAATCTTCAAACATTGTAAGTATTTAAACAATTTTCATTAATGGCTCTTCTTTTAAAAATACGTTTAATTTATTATGTTGCATTGTAAATTTACAAGAACTAATAATTATTTAAATAATTTTAATTTAAAAATAAGGAGTTTCACGTTTTTCTACAAGTGTATTTGTTCACGGAGTCAAATCACTCTTTTCTATGTTTCTTACAAAAGAACTAATAATTATTTAAACAATTTTAATTTAAAGATTAAGAGTTTGCCCTTTTTCTACGAATCAATTTGCTTTCGAAGTCAACTAAGAATGTCTATCCGATGACTATTTTCTATATTGCTTTGCAAATTTACAAAAACTATTAATTATTTAAATAATTTTAATTACAAAATTAAGTGTTTGCCCTTTTTTGCACAAGTAAATATATTTACGAAGTAACCAAGAATGTCTATCCGATTACTGTTTTCTATCTTCCTTTGTAAATTTACAAGAACTATTAATTATTGAAAGAATTTCAATTGAAAAATTAAGAGGTTACTTTTCTTTCTACGAGTAGGCTTCCTTTTCACCAAAATTAACTAAGAATATCTTTCCGATTATTTTTTTTTCTCTGGTGCTTTGAAAATCTACAACTATTAATTATTTAAAACAATTTCATTAACATATTGATAGCATGGCTATTTTGAAAGGAAGAGGCATAATTAGTTTAAAGAATGATCTAATAATGTCTTTCGATGATCATTTTCCACGTTACTTTGTAAATTTATAATAATTACTAATCATTCAAACAATTTTCCTAAACATATTGAGAGCTGGGGTATTATCTAAAATTGTTTACGAAGTTAACTAAGATTGTCTTTTTGATGACTCTTTCCCAAGTTATTTGTTAAATTTACCAGAATTATTAATGATTAATTATTGAAAGAAGTTTCGTAAAAAGTTTAGAATTTGGCTATTTTTAAACAAATAGGGTAAATTTTTTTTACTAAGGTTTAGTTAAAATGCAGCTAAATACGAATTTGCTCGAAGTACTCGCATTTGCCTAAAGATTTGGTCAGATCAGAGGAAAACTGCAAAAAAAAACCTCCCGAGCTTCGTCGGGTTTTCAAAATTCGAGTACATAACCCGGTCTTTCGTCGTATATGCCATGGTACCCATGTGAAGTCGTGTATAAATAGAAGTTATTAAAGTAAAAATGATTAAGGTAGTATTTTCTTGAACTTCATTTTCAAATAGAATAATTATATGCAAATTAGCGGGTTGCGCGCGTTAGTGATTCTAGTTAAACATTAGAAGAAATGTATCAAAATTATGTAATGATTTAACAAAACGTAGCATATGATACTAATTTAAAAAAAAAGTAGATATAACGGGCTCAATTTTTAGAAATTTTGAAAATATACAATAAGGCTGCGTCTAGTCGTCCCAAATTTCGGGTCGATTAGCCGGAAATCAAGATAAATGCTAGTCATCCCGAAATTCGGGACGACTAGCCTATTTTTATCATTTGGCTAGTCGTCCGGAAAAGGATGCATTTTATAAAATTTATACTTTTAACTAAACTAAAATTACCAAAAATGTTAGTCATATCGAAATTCGAGATACTTAGCCTATTTTCACCATTTAACCAATAGTTCTGAGAAAATACTAATAGTACAATTGTAGTTGATAAAATATAGTAATTTTCAGTCCTCGAGCCTCGCACTTTTTCTCAGCCTTATCATCCTGTAACTTACGTAATTACTTTGACGAGTCAAAGGGGGGCCCCATGAAGTGTTGTAGAAAGGGACAGGGACCTTACATAAATTCTATGACTAGTCACAGGGGTGCCCGCCCCGGGGGCGTTAGAAAAGGGGCAGGGGTGTGATCTTAAATTATTTCTGTGACCAGTCACAGGGGTGCCTTCCCGCCCCCCACGGGGCGTTGGAAAAGGGACAGGGGTGTGATCTTACATTATTTCTGTTACCAGTCACAGGCGTTCCTTGCCGCCCCTCATGGGGCGTTGGAAAGGGGGTAGGGGATGTGACCTTAAATTATTTCTGTTACCAGTCACAGGCGTTCCTTGCCGCCCCTCATGGGGCGTTGGAAAGGGGGTAGGGGATGTGACCTTAAATTATTTCTGTGATCAGACACAAGGCCGCCTTTCCCTTTATCAGATATTGGAAAGGTTTATGGGTGTGACTTAAATTATTTCCAGTAGCAAGTCCTGTTTAAAAAAATCCTAAACTTTTTACCAAGATATTCCTTATTTTCACAAAAAAAAACTTTTGGTGAATTTGTATTAATAACTGAAATAAATGAAGAAAAATTTTAAATTTTCATAGTTTTCCAAGCTTCAAATGATAAAAGTAAGATCCAATCCAAGCGCGCGGAAATCATAGGGGGGTTACGAACGAACTTGAGACTACGGTGACACAGAGAAAATATATAAATTGATTTGGATGAGTTAAAGCTTAAAGGACTACGTTTTCTAAAACCTAACCTAACCTTTAGTCTTATTCGTTTCTGAATTTTTCTAGGGACAACTAGCAGTTTTAAGAATCTTTGGCTAACTGAAAAGGATTAAAATTTTAAAAATACATAATTTTCGGGACGAATAGATAAATAGTGAAAATAGGCTAGTCACCCCAAATTTCGGGACGACTAGCCAAATGGTGAAAATATGCTAATCGTCCCGAATTTCGGGATGACGAAGCACTTCGATACAATAAATAATTATTTAAATAATTACCTAACGTTTCTAGGAAAATTTACTACTTCAAACAGTTAAATATAATTAAATTTTAATCAGAAATTACCATTATTTTTTGCATTGTTTGGGAATAAATAATTGTTTCTATAATTTACATTCACTTGTGGCGCTGCGGAGAGGGTGGGGGTGGGTTGGAAATTAAAGTTATTACTGTGGTTTTATTTCGTAATCACTCCTCTTAAATCCCTAAAAAAATTGGCTCGTCTTGATGAAGCCCCCCGGGAACATCAGTTTAATGTTACGAAAATTTCTTCTTGTTAATGAAATGGAAATTTGCCCGGTGGCACATGTTAATATTGGAATTTCGAAAAACAAAAAATTTCTGATTGTATTTCTCCGCGAATGTTAACTGTAGTGGGGGGGGGGGGGTCTTGCCTTCTTCCTCGAAAATCGTTGTTTGGACTACCCGAACGAACACATTGTTAGATAATTCAGCTGCTTATGCAGTTTTATGTCTCTTTTACCTTTTTAGGTCAGAGATTTGGTATGCGCTGACAAACATCTTTTTTAATTGTCGTGTGAAATAATATTTTCCGTAAAACATTGATTTAAAAAGTGGTTCAACTGTTTAATACGTACTTTAATTGCTCAGGCTTCAATAATATGATTAGGGGTCATTCCTAAAATACGTGATACGTTTAGGGGGGGGGGTCTACTGAAATATTATTCCGCATGTTAATACCAATGGAAAGAGTATCTCGCAGGGGGGGGGGGTCAGAAGTTCCTGAAAAATGTATTATGTATTTTTTGAATAGCCCCTTATGAGAAGTGGGTACTCATCAGTTTCGTGTTGCACTTGTTAATCTGGCAGTAGTGATTCAACACTTCCTTCCCATCCTTCTCGCTTTTTTCGATTTTAAGTTCAAAGAACTTGTCAATCCAGCTTTGACACTTCACTGGAAGATCGGGTGTTTTGTCTGACGTTGTAGAAACTGAAGTTCATAGAGATTCACAAAACGATGAGCTCGGCGTTGATTCCGTCATTATGGTGTGTGAGAAACTTATTAACTTCACTTCTAAAAAAAGGCAAGAGACGCTGAGGAAATAATCGAAAAATCATGGGCATTTTCTGCAAAAATAAGAGGCTTCAGATTTTCCCTAAGATTTAGTACCTACTCAAAGAGATAAGGGCTATGTAAGTCCTAAATCAACTTTCTCTATTCCATGAATATGTACGCAAATTCAAGACTAACGACAGTCATTAATACAATAGGCTTAAATTCCTGAGTCAACCTTGACCAGACAGGAAACTGAGGAAACCTTTGAGCCTTCAACTATCTAGACAGGATTTACAGCGTTTAAAGGAGTTGTTCCAACGGCTTATTGCACATGGAAATTCTGAAATGGACTACTCATAAATACGTCTGCATCTTTCATCAGAAAGTTTGAATATTGTAGTTCATAAGTAGTAAGTAAACTCCAGATGTAGTCGTAGTTTCTAGTGACTTTTGCACTGAATGAAATAGTTTGAGGCTAATGGCAATCCGAGTTTGCTTGCGAATTTGCGTGCTGTCTCAGCCATACGAATTTGAGATTTATAACCTACGTATAAGAAAATTACCATACCTAATATGACAAGGCAAGTTTTTTTGACTGAAATGATAGTTGGGAAAAGTGTAGCATAAGATATATGATTAAAATATCAAAATATTATATTGTATATACAAGAATTTGATGCTTCGCTTTCATGGCTATATTGAACGTATACTTTTATGAACTATCTATTTGAAAGAACACTGCGTTTAAGTGTTGTATTGGGTATCCGGATGTTTGCTTGATTCAGCTATACCAATCGATGTACTAGGCAGTCAGATAAGTCCCTGAAAAATGAAACACGGAGACGTTTTTTTGGCCAAAGTCGGTTTTATTTTTCAACATACTCTCCTTTTAGGTCGATACA
>NC_046662.1:123459922-123467215 GCF_010883055.1 Belonocnema kinseyi
TGGCCCGGTGGAACCCACTGTTTTGCCTGTTGCGTTGACTCAGGAGTGTAGTAGTGGATCCAGGTTTCATCCATGGTTATGAATCGGCGCAAAAACTCTGTCAGCTTACGCGAAAATAATGCCAAATTCTGCTGGGAAGTTGTCACACGAATTCATTTTTGGTCCACTGTGAGCAAACACGGCACCCATCGCGCGCAGAGCTTCTTCATGCCCAAAACTGAATGCACGATATTGCCCACACGTTCCAATAATATGCCTACAGCATTAGCTACGTCTCTCAATTTCACTTTGGGATCATTCAACATCATATCATGGATTTTTTCGACATTTTCTGGTGTAGTGACCTCTTTTGGGCGCCCAGATCGTTCAGCATCAACTGTGCTCGTACGGCCACAACGAAACTCGGTAAACCACTTATGAATCGTTCCAATCGACGGTGCAGAGTCCGGGTAATACTTAACCAGCTTGACCTTGGTCTCGGATATCGTGTTCTTGCGAAGATAGTAGTGTTTGATCAAAACTCGAAAGTCAGATTTTTCCATATTAAAAAAAACTCGGAGATTAGTCGCTTCTGAGTGCTGTAACTTGTAAATGCGTAAACATAAATGGCTGAAGTTTTGACAGGCGTCATTTGAAGGATCAAGCTCGACGAAAATGGTTCACATTAGTGAATACTAATGCCATCTCTTAGAATTTTCAGGTACTTATCAGACTGCCTAGTATTGTACCGTGCATGTTATGCGAGATTGATGAGCCGGTGAGGTGCGCGTCGACTCTGCATTAGTCGCCGTCTTCAGACTTGTTTTATAGCAAATGAGGTGAGTGAAGAAGCTTTTGAATACCTGACTCCAAAATTTGTACAAGCTTAAAATTTATTAAATATTCTACTAAACAATTTCTAAACAAATTATGTATTCAACATTTATTTGCCTTTCATTTTTGTATCTTCAGAATAATATTTGAATTTTATGTATATAATAGGTCAGGATTTCAGGTAATTTTGCTATTTTACGCCTGATTTCAATTAAAAATATTATAAAGTATTTTTAATGAATTTTAAAAAATTCACAAAAGTTTAAGGATCTTCATGTAATTTAAAAATATGTTCAAGTATTCAAACAGATTTGTCAGGGCCTATTTGATTAAAAAATTTTTTTAATTTATAATTAAATTTCAAAAGATTGAATAATATTTAAAAGAGTTCAATATATTCTAAAATAATTTAAGAGATTTTAAGTAATTTTTAAGAATTTTTAAGGAATTTCAGTAGAATTTAAATGAGTTTTAAGATTTTAAAGTAATTTTAAAATATAAATAATTTTCTTGAAGTCTTTAAAGTCTGTTAAATCTCTTGAAATCTTCGTAAATTTTTATAAATCATTTTAATGGATTAAATTTCTTAAAATATATATTGATTTCTCTAAAATCTTTTAAAATATCTTGAAATATTTTTGAATTTATTTAAAATCTTCTTTAATTACATAAAACATTCAATAATAATGTGTAATATTTCTAAAATTATTATATTATAAATATATTATTATAAGCTTCGCAACATTTTTTATAGTATTGGTTGCAAAAATTTGCAGACGGTCCTGCACATCTGTAGGATATATTTCAGATTTTTTTCTTTATACTCGAAGCTAGGTTAGCCGCAAGGCTTTAGGCATTAGGAATGCGAAACATTTAGGGTTCGTACCCGCAACAAATAAAATTTTCCTAACGTATGCTTATAAATAATGTAGTGATTGTGTAATACAAAATAATTGTGTACTCGAACATGTGAACAAATAGTAAAGTATAAAGTAATAATGCAAAAGATTAATTTTTTTTCGGCGAAAAATTGATTTCAAAACTTCTTCGATATAGGCTGTATTTAAACTACAAGTATAGATTTTATAGAGCTATTTTACGTTTTTCGTACACCCTACCTTTCAATCGAGGTTACGTCAACCCGGGCTTTAAATTTTACAGAACTTTGAACGCATTTCGTGAAAATATTTCAACGCAATGTAAAACGAAGACGATTTATATTTTTTCTGTGTATCTTTAAAAAATAATTTTCAAAGAAATTATGGTAGATGCAGCTAAGAGCCATGCGTATGGTTTATTTACTCCAACCAAATTATGTCTAACGCAGCTATCTTATGTTTAGAAATATCTATTAGAACATATGACTGAAGCAGTAATATTGCTTCAATAATTATGCTATGGGTAAAACACGCAAACCGTATCACTGTAGCTGAGCGATCAATACATTATGGTTGGAATAACCAGAATTATGCGTGTAACGTCGAATTATTTCTTTCAGTGTGCATAGACAACCTTTACAGACCTTACAGTTTACAGGATTTTCTGTAAGGGTCAGTTGTGGCCAAAATTCCATAATAGACTAATAATCCAGTCGCCACTAACACTTCTCTATGCACTAATAGTTCCCCGAGATTACTCTTTTCAAAGGTCGAAAAAAGGCCCCTGATTACGAATATCTTAGATAGGTTTGCGAAATGTGGGTCAATTATCGTTAAACAAATTTTTAAAACCATTTCATTATTTATAGACAAAAAATGTATAAAATAATTTCTAATATGGCTGAGGAAAAATAAAACGTTTTCGCGTCCTGCATTTTTTTCGTACGACGAATAGTTTGCAATGTAAAGCGTTATCAAGAAATGATTTTTGTAACAAAATTGCCATATATTTGCGCAGTGTTACCTCGAAATCTATAATTCAGAAAAATTTTTAACTTGTAAATTATCTATATCAAAGATAGATCTCTTAAAAAGGAAAAGAAATCTTCCGATCGAATAAAAACTTCTCTCTTTAAATTCTTGTCAAAAAATTGTTATTTTTATGAGGAAACCGTTTAGACTCTTCATTTATCAATAAACAATCATCTATATCTAGAAGTGTCGTATTAAATAAGGTAATCGCTAGTACCTTGAAAATTTTGGCTTTTAGGGGAGGGTGTATTTATAAAGAATACATTGTTAAGAAGGCCACAAATAAATAATGGCTCGTCGTACGAGAAAATATAAAGAGAGTGAGAAGTTCAATCATGTGGCAAGGATTAGTAAAACAAATTGAAGCAGTTCTGGTAATTGATGGTCATTATTTATATCGATTGTTATAAACAATTTAGCTACAGAAATTATAAACAACAAATTATGTTAATAATGCTAGATAAAGCTTTCGCAATAATTTGAAGAACATTATGTAACTGGTTGCTCTGGACGATTGTTTATTGATAAATAAAGAGTCTAAACGGTTTCCTCCTAAAAATAACATCTTTTTAACAACAATTTAAGGAGAGAAGTTTTTATTCGATCGGAAGATTTCTTCTTGTTTTTAAGAGATCTATCTTTGATATAGATAATGTACAAGTTTCAAATTTTTCTGAATAATAGATTTCGAGGTACTTAACTTAAGAAATTCGTAAACATTGACCTTTTTTACCTCTTAAGAAATAGTAATATCGGGGACCTATTAAAGTATACAAAAGTGTTAGTGGCTACCGGAGTATAAGTAATAAAACATACTCTATATATCAAACTCACTGAAGTTTGCAACGCTATCAAAAAACGAATTTACGCAAAATTTATTTTGCGCAAGACCTAAAATTTAAAAGTTCTAAATGGATCTATTTGATAATCGAAGGTGATGATTATAACATTAAGTGTTTCAGTTGATGTCCAAAGACACTAAAAAAGTGTAATTACCTTATCTCTTTCGGAATCTAAGATAATAAAAATTGTAAAAAATTTTCAAAAAATTCTCTAAATTCCAGACCAAAAATATAATGGCCTTATAATTTTTCCATCTGATTTCCTAAGGTACTAAAAAAGTTTCATTCCCTTATAACTTCCGGAAAACCCTCCTTTTCAACCCCCAATATAATAACGAATCACAAATGTTGTACATTACATCGTTGCTAATTGCACCGTTGGCATTTCGCAATTCTTGAAAGAAATTATTCGACTGCTTTCACTGAGTAAAAATGTAATAATTTGTAGCAAATGTAATCATTGCGGCACATGATGAAATTTCCAGTAAAAAAATGATTTTTTCCTAAATAGTTTAATTTTGAAGAAAAAACTATGAATTTGAAAGAATTTGGTTGACTTTTTCATCTATCTTTTCTCCAATTATTATTTCTTATCTCCAATCAGCCGGAAAGGGAGGTAGTTTTGAAGTCTGTTTTTGTAATTGTGAATCTTTTTCATATTCATTTAGCATAGAATTATTTATGAAAAAATATATTTCTGTTCAGTCATAAATAAAAATGAATTTTGAACTGGCTAAATTTATAAATGACTTGAAAATATAATTTAAGAAGAAGAAAAAAAGAGTTTTCAACTAGAGATGAATTTTTTACGAAAATATATGAATTTTCAACAAAATATATAAATAGATTAATTACAGATCATATGTAAAATAAAAATTTAAAAGTAAAGTTCAAGTAATGCGCACAAATAATGTGACGTATTTAACTACTATATATAGCGTGTTACGCACTGCCATCTAATGAAATGTATAATTCTGCTTAGTGGCGGATCCAGGGGAGGTTTTTAGAAATCCGTCCCCAACCCCTCGAAATATTTTTCTGGTTTCGCCCCTGATTCTACTATATGAGCGCCCCGAACAATGAAACTCTTCTCCTCCTCGTTATAATTCAGCCTATGGATCTGGGGAGCGGCTTAGATACCGAATAACGTATCTATGATACGAGTAGGCGCTCGCAAGCAGAGCTGCTAGATCGTGGATGAAATTTACCCCCACCATATCTACCGTTTGGGAGCCGCAAAACAGAAGATGCATGATTACCACTGTTCGTTTTCCAGGTGTACATAGTATGGATATTATTGTGTTAATATTGTAATTATAAAATATTATATTAATATAAATGTATACTTGAATAACTTTGAATAGACATAGTTGAACTTTCAACTAAAACATTTAGTTTTCTGCAACAAAAAAATTTTGAATCAAATACATAACTGAACAAAAAAAAATTTTTAATTGTTTTCAACATAATAGTAAAATTTTAAATAAAAAATTACATTTTCATCCAAAAAGCTAAATTGTATACTAAAAAAAAGGCATTTCTAATAAAATACATGAACTTTGCACAAAAAAATTTATTTTCCATGAAGACTAATTTTCTGAACAAAAAATTAATGTTTAATCATAGTTAAATTTTCGACAACAAAGATTAATTTTCTACCAAGAAAGTAGGGTATTCGAAAAAATACAAAAAATTTTAACTAAAAAGATCACTTTTCATTTAAACATAGAATAGTTAAATTTGTTATTAAAAAAAAAATTTTAACCCAAAAGAAAATAAAATTTCTACAAAATAGTTACATTTTCAGAAAACAAATTTATCGCACTAATTGATGAATCATCAACCAAAAAAAAAATATGAGAAAAAAAACGTTAAAATTCTGTGAAATCGCTTGAAATTATTGAAATTAATTGAAAATTCGTTGGAATGTTCTAAAAATATACTGAAAATTTTTGAATCCTTTAAAACCGCTTAAAATTTTTGATAGCTCTTGAAAATTCCTTACAAGTTTAATAATGCCTTAAACGTTTTCAAATCCTTTAAAATCTCATACTGAATTATTCCAATCAATTGAAAATGCCTTGGAATCTATTAAAATATCCTAATATATATCAAATCCTTTAAAAGCTCATATTAAATTACTGTCAAAAATTGAAAATTCCTTGGAACGTTTTAAAATACTCTCAAATATTTCGAAACCTTCAAAATATTTTGAAAGACCTTGGCATCTTTTAAAGATTTCTAAAGTACTTTAGAATTTTTTAAATAACCCTGCTAAAGTTGTTAAAATTCTTTGAAATTCCTTTAAATTATAAAAATAAGTTAAAAATTCCTTGAGATCTTTCAAAACATTCGCAAATATTTAAAATCCTTAAACACCTATTAAAATCTTTAAAATTCTTTAAAGCTCTTGAAAATATCTTAAAATTCAATAAATACCCTGAAATATTTCAAATCCTTTAAAATCTTACACTAAATTATTAAAATAATTTGAAAATTACTTGAAATCTATTAAAATATCCTAAAATATACATTAAATCCTTTAAAAGATCATTCTAAATTACTGTAATCAATTGAAAATTCTTTGGAACCTTTTAAAATTCTCTCAAATTTTTGAAATCCTTTAAAATCTTTTCAAATACCTAGAAATTTTTATAAAGATTTCTAAAGTATTTAAAATTTGTTTAAATAACCCTTTTAAAATTGATCTCATTCTTTGAAATTCCCTTCAATTATGAAAATCAGTTGACAATTCCTTGACATTTTAAAAAATATTCTCAAATATTTAAAATCCTGAAAAATCTTTTTAAATCTTTTAAATTTGTTACAGCTCTTGAAAGTATCTTGAAATTTGAAACATACCCTGAAATATTTCAAATCCTTAAAAAGCTCACACTAAATTATTGAAATAATTTGAAAATTACTTCAAATCTATGAAAATATCTTAAAATATATCAAATCCCTTAAAATGTAATATTAAATTACTGTAATCCATTGAAAATTCCTTGGAATCTTTTTAAATTCTCTAAAATATTTCAAATCCTTTAAAATCTTTTGAAACACCGACAACTAATTTTTTTAAAGATTTCTAAAGTATTTTGAAATTTTTTTTAAGGAAACCATGTAAAATTCGTTTAATTCTTTGAAACTCCCTCAAATTATGAAAATCAGTTGGAAATTCCTTGACATTTTAAAAAATATGCTCAAATATTTTAAATCCTTAAAAATCTTTTGAAATCTTTTAAATTTTTCAAAGCTCTTGAAAATTCCAAAATTTCAAGCGGTTTTAAAGGATTCAAAAATTTTCAGGATATTTTTAGAACATTCCAACGAATTTTCAATTAATTTCAATAATTTCAAGCGATTTCAAAGAATTTTAACGTTTTTTTTCTCATATTTTTTGTTGGTTGATGATTCATCAATTAGTTGGATAAATTTGTTTTCTGAAAATGTAACTATTGTGTAGAAAATTTATTTTCTTTTTGGTTAAAAATTAATTTTTTTAACCACAAATTTAACTTAGTTAAAATTTTTTGTTCAGAAAATTAGTCTTCATGGAAAATAAATTTCTTTTGTGCAAGGTTCACTTATTTTATGCGAAATGCCTTTTTTTAGTATACAATTTAGGTTTTTGGATAAAAATGTAATTTTTTGGTTTAAAATTTTACCATTATACATCATTTATATTAATATAATATTTTATAATTACAATATTAACATTAATTATA
>NC_046662.1:123467315-123472958 GCF_010883055.1 Belonocnema kinseyi
ACCACCGAAGTCTTCCGAAGCCTTCAGATCGGCAATCATCGTATAGCAGAACTCCGAAGTCGAATCGTGCATTTTCGGCTTACATACGAACTCACAGTGGTATTCATGCACCTTCTGTTTTGCGGCTTCCAAACGGTAGGTATGGTGAGGGTAAATTTCATCCACAATCTGGCAGCTCTGCTCGCAAGTGATGAATTCGACATGATTTCTGCCTGCAGTCCGGATCGGCGAGCTTCACCGCGTTCACGAAGAAGCTCGCAATGGCAACGTCGTGTTTCCCGGTGGTCTCTCGGCCACTCAGTCTCCGTTCTCGTGAAGCTGGCGAAGCTCGCATCAAACACCCTCGCTCGTAACGCTGAGAAAATATAAACAGGAGAAGAGATGGCGAGGAGCTGGATTGAGTCCTGCATTGAGCCATACTTAGAGAATATGTACCTTTGATAGCTAGGCATTTTCTTTTGTCTAGCTTCCCTAAATCTGGCCTTCCTTTCTGTCTATTTCGATTTCTTTCCCGCCCACTTAAAATACTATTAATTAGAGCTTCTTCACCAAACACCGCAATCGCCAAGTTCCTTGCGAATATTGAATTTGATATAATATTTCTCATAGCTAAATAGTAGCAATCTTTTGAAATCCATAAAACTCTTCCCAAGTGTATCCACAACAGAACAATTCAAAATATAAAGATTCAACACATAAAGATAATGGCGAGTTTAAGGTCTCGAAAATCAAATTTTGAAATCAAAAAATAAAAAGTTCCTACCGAGATATTACGGGGCAGGATTGAACCATGAAAACATTTATGCAAAAGGTGACTATGTCTTAAGGTACGGTAAGTCTAATGTTATTTTTGGACAAAACTACTTACTTCTAAGGATTTCAGGTTTTTAGTTTTACAGTTTTGAAGCTGTGAGCTAAAAAAATAATTTTCTTTCTATAATGTTGGAGAACACTAATGAATATATCTTTAGAAATACAACAATTCATCACAAGTTTATTAGTGCATGGTTTTTTAAAAATTTGACGTCGTCTTCTGCTATTCTGTTGCAGAGTGGCAGTTTGACCAAAACTTTTCAATGCCACTGAATTTTCGATTCGAATTCTTGAAGCTAAAAAGACTTTATACTACTTTAACCTAAAAATTTTAACTTTAACATGATTTTTTCGCCTTTCGTGGTATAAAATACTGTTCGATATTTGTGTAAAAGGTGATTTTGAGCGAATGGGATGTTTTTCGCATACACCTATCGAAATGTACTATTGTCTACATTTATAAAAACTGAACTTCAAATAAAACATTCGAATAGGAATTTTTTTTAATTTTTCAACTTTAAAAATTAAAGGCTTAGAATTTTTTCATGAAAGCGCTCAGTAACTTACACATATATTTCCAATTTTTTCGAACTTTTTCAAACTTCTCAATATTTTCTAACCACACTCAAATTTTGCCTAAGAAAATAATTGTTTAACCGTTATTTATATGACAAGATTAATTGCTTTTACTTACAAATACAAATGGTTTAAATAGAATAATTAACTTACTTTACGTTTGAATATACTGAAGTTTACACCCAGCAATCTGGAGTTTACACCGATTCAGAATCGTTTTGTAAAATCAATACATTTTTATACGATTTCTAATTCTCGAACTACAGGTTCAATATTAAAAATCATTGATTATTTTATATTTATGGTTGGTCAAGTCATAACATTTTTTGTCGAAAAATTTCAATTTAAAACGCTATTAATTTTTTACTGTTTAAAGTTTTCAAAACTGCATTTTAAAATTATTTTAATTGAAAATGCACCTTTCAAAATGAAATTTCAGTGGAAAGTTATAGTGGTGAAAGATTTCAGAATTACACATTGTATACTGAATGATTTTATAAATGAAAAAGTTAACAATTGAACTTAACATTTAAAAAAGATTGAAATCAAACTTAAAATATTTTAAATGATTGGATAGATTTCTGTTCTAAAAGTTTGTAAAGTTCACGGTCTCAGAAATTTTCGGCCATCAGTTTCTAAAGAACCGTATCACAATTGTTTGATTAACAAAGCTCTAAATCCTGCTATGTAGCTTCAATTTAAAAAATTGCGGTAAACAAATAGGGGTTTGCAGAAGCTGCAGTTTATGATTTTATGGGTTGAGACCTTTTCTTTCAAATTAGCATATGAACTAGTTCATCTGGCACAGCTTGATATCCAATTTAAATAGTTAAACATATTTACTAAAAAATTAACTAACTTGCGATTCGTCCACTTTAATGTATCTAGATGGCAAATAACCGTTGTATAGCATTTTGTTTTGTGGTCTATTACTCTGTTCCAGAAGAGCTTCCGGAATGGTTCTCACCTTTCATTTCATCAGCTGGATTAATGCAACAATTCTGCAAATTTTTGATCAGTTGTTCAATTCGATTTAATTCTTCATCCTTTTGTGATAACTGATTTTAAGGCCTTCACATTCCTTCGATTTATCTTGCAATGCTTTTTTCAAATTATTTATTTCTTCTTTAAACTTTTGAACACTCCGTGCATATTTCAATGATCTGGTGTTTACGGAACCATCTTCATTATTACGAGTTTCACAATTTTTGTGTCCAACAATGTTTAAAACTTCATTATTTTGCTAGTTTTTTATTGTATTGCAGACAATAGGAGAGGATATTGTCGGTAAATTTTTTGGCGCTTTCAAGTTCTTCAAAACTTCTTCAGTAGCACCTATTTTCTTCTCTTGTTTGAAGTTTTCGCTTGTGTTTTCTGTGAAGGTCAACTTTTCTTTATTAGATAAGGTTTTACTTTCATGAAATACGATTGTGTTGGTGAAATTTTGGTTTCGAAAAAGTATTTTTACTCCTATATTTTCGGACAATAGGTTGCGTAAGTTTTTCATTTAATATAAATCGTAGGTCGAGGAAAGGAAGGTTTAATTTGAATTTTATTAATCACAGGTTTTCCAAAAGAATTTCCCTTCACTTACTGAAGTTTTTCATTACAATAAACGTCTGACTTTCGATCCACTTTTATTTTCTTAGGTGGCGTTTCCTTTTTGAATGCCAGAAATGGAAACCGCAAATTAAAATAAATGAATAGGATAAGAAAAGTTCACACCTCTATAGGCCCTATTCAATCATACTTTACTACAGTTAAGTTATAACTAGGTAATACCTACGAGGCAACTAGATCTTAGCTGCAACTAGTACTTGATGATTCTTTAGGAATACCTTGTGTGCATTTTATTTCCCGCAAAGCATCGAGTCTATTTGTAAGACATTCCTGGATCTTACCATGATCGCAAGTTTTCTTATTACTCTGCTGCTAAATACTTTCTTTCATTTACGTAACTGCAATGATATAATCTATTCGAAATCAATGATGTTCACTTTTGATATGGTTGCAAGTGTTTGAACTGGTTCTTCATCAGCGGAAGTCTCACTAACGAAGAGAAATGTTCAATCCGAAGGGATCCGCTGTCGTTTTATTATTTAGACTTTATCTTGCTATTCCCTTTTAGTCTCTGAAAAGTTTACAATTATTTTAGACTAGTAAAAGAATGTAAAAAACACAGTGTGGCTACTCAAGACGTAGAACAAATTATTGATCATTCAACTTTTCATTTTTCGGCACGTAAAAGTAAATAATGTGTTATTTAAAACTAGTGTGCCATGCTTAATCCGAATATAATTTTCTCACTTTTTATATCAAGAAATAGGAATTCGATTTGGCGTTGCCTTAACCCCATCCCCCTTCAAAAAAAGTAGCGTAACACAAAAAATTTTTCAAAGCAGGGAAAAAAGGGTGATTTTTTATGAAAATAGTGGAATACATTCTATCACATAAAATGATGTAAATTATATACTAAAAAGACAGAAAAAAAGCAATCAACAAAATAATTGATCTTTTAACCAAACAAAATAGCTTTATCACAATTGTTCATGTTTCTACCTACACAGATAATAATAACACTTGAATTTTTTAGAAAGAGACAAATGTTTTAGAAGATAGTTGAATTTGCAACCCAAATAGTTGAATATTCAACAAATAATATTTCTTTTCAACCAAAAGAGAAGACTATTCTATCATAAAAGATAAATTTTCTTCTAAAAAATGAATGTTGAACCACTTGAATTTTACGAAAAAAAACCCGAATTTTCAATGAAATAATAGAATTTGTAAACACATACTTGAATTTTCAAATGGTTGAATTTGTATACGCGTTGGGTTTTGGTGTGCGAAAATTTGTCCAAAAACCGAGGGAATTGCGGAGCCGGGAGTGAAAACTTGTTTATTCGACAGCTAAATAAGTGAGTGGACCCGGAGAGTGTTATCCAAAGTTTTGGATAAGTGAAAGTAGGGAAATTTGGTTAAATAGTTAGGCTTTTTCAGAAAAGGTTATGTCAGACTATGCTATGGAAGGCGCCGACATTAGTTCCTTAGACTACACCGAGAGGGACCCAGTGGACATAGCGAAAAGGCCAATGAATAAAGAGACACAGCTGAAATATGATGACGTAATAACACCATCGGATCAAGCAGCCGTGACTGAGACTCAAGGAAATGAACCAAATGAAAAGAAACGTGGGAGAAAACCCCCAAATCTGAGAAACTTAGTGCAGCTAATGCTAAGAGTGTAAGCAGTGCGGAGAACTTTATAGTGAAAAATGTAAAAAGTAAGGCAGTGTCATTTGTGGTGGGAGGAAACGAAGGGACATTGGAGAGAAGTCGTAGAACGACCAGATCGCCAGAGAGGTCAAAGGATAGCGAACGAAGGCAGAACGAAATGAGAAGAACAACCGAAGATGGTTCAGCAGATAATGAAGAACTGATAAATGATCAAAAAAGGGATGAGTTACTAGGCAGTCTGATAAGTCCCTGAAAAATGAAACACGGAGACGTTTTTTTGGCCAAAGTCGGTTTTATTTTTCAACATACTCTCCTTTCAGGTCGGTACAGCGAGTCCAACGATTTTCTAACTTTTTGATACCGTTCGAAAAGTACTCGATCGGAAGGTCTCAAAAATACGCCTCAGTTTCAACTATGAGCTCCTCATTTGAGTAAAAACGCTTACCGGTGAGCCATCTCTTCAGGTTAGGGAACAAGTAATAGTCGCTGGGGGCCAGGTCTGGTGAATACGGTGGCTGAGGACCCAATTCGAGGCCGAGTTCATGCAATCTTGCTTGTTCAACTAAGCATGAATGAACAGGCGCATTGTCGTGATGATAAAGCGGTTTTTTCTTCTTCAAATGCGGTCGTTTTTCAGCGATTTCGATTTTCAATCGGTCCAATAATGATGAATAGTATGCTCCGGTTATGGTTTTACCTTTTTAAATATAGTCCACGAATATTATGCCATGTGCATCCCAAAATACGGAGGCCATAACCTTTCCGACCCATTGTTGCGTTTTTGGACGCTTCGGAGCACTTTGGAAGAGCTTATTCATGCCCAAAACTGAATACACGATATTGCCCACACGTTCCAATGATATGCCTACAGCATTAGCTACCTTTCTCAATTTCACTTTGGGATTATTCAACATTATATCATGGATTTTTTCGACATTTTCTGGTGTAGTGACCTCTTTTGGGCGCCCAGATCGTTCAGCATCAACTGTGCTCGTACGGCCAAAACGAAACTCGGTA
>NC_046662.1:123473058-123477810 GCF_010883055.1 Belonocnema kinseyi
ACAGGCGTCATTTGAAGGATCAAGCTCGACGAAAATGGTTCACATTAGTGAATACAAATGCCATCTCTTAGAATTTTCAGGTACTTATCAGACTGCCTAGTACATACACTGAATTCAGGAGCCCAGAAGGACTACTTAGCAAGGGCTAAACAAAGAGAGTCAGGAAGGGTTTAGGAAAAGAGGTCAACAAGGGATCACATTTTTGTTTTAAATTCCTTAATTAACAATTATCTAAAGACAGAAAGAGGTAAGCTTTACGTGACTTTAATATATTTAAAAAAGCATTCGACACTATAGATCGGAATTTACTATTTAAAAAATTAAATGTGCTAGGAATCAGGGGCAGAATGCTTGAGATGATCAAAGAAATTTATAAAGTAACCCGAAATGAAATAATTACAGAACAGGGAGTCACGAAAAGTCTTGAAACCTCAATAGGGGTTCGACAGTAGTGCCCACTGAGCCCTACTTCATTTAATATCCTCCTAGACAATATTGATGAAATTTGGGAGCAAAAAAATGAGGGGGAACTGTGATCGGTAAAAAGAAAATCTTTGCTTTGAAGTTCGCTAAAGACCTGGCAATTGTTTCAGATTTCCCCGAGGGATTAACAGATATGTTGCGATTTTTTTAAGGATACGTAGGGGATTGTCCATATATTACGTAAGACGTTTTTCTGTTGTTTGAATAAAGACGAAAATAATATTTTTATCAAGTTGAAAAGGACACAGCGATATAAACAAAAGAAAAATGTCTTACGTAATATATGGACGATCCCTAGCCAGGAATAAATTAGAAATAAATGTAAATAAATCTAAAATTATAGTATTCTAGATAGAAGTCAGAAGAGCAGTTGCTGAGATATGGAAAATATTTAGTAAAGAAGTACAGATCGTAGAGAAATACAAGTATCTGGGTTTTTGTTTCTCTTCGGGTGGATCCCACAGAAAACATATTAAAATTATGGTAGGTAAAATGCAAAGAAAATGTGTAGAAAATGGGAAGAAATAGAAAGAGCCCAGGGAAACTTCGTCAAAATGGCTATGAGTCTAGATAGGAACACTGCAAGGTACATCTGGAGAATGGAAACTGGGCGAAATAGCATAGAAATCGAAACGAGAAACAGAGTTTACCGATATGTGGAAGAAATTATGGAGATGGGACCTGAAAGGTTACCTGGAGTCTGCTTACAAGAAGAGATAAGAGGAATACAAAACAACAATCCCTTAGTATGGTGAGAGAAATTAATAAAGTAAATGAGGGAAGTAGGAGATGGTGAAGCTTTGAACTGGATTCGAGAGGGAGTGTCGCGAGAGATGATAAAGGAGAATTTAAAAAAAGATTGCGGAACGAAATATGAGCAGGAACTACAAGAAGATTGGGGAAGGATAAAAAAATCTGCTTATTGCAAGTGGTACGGAAAATAAAAAGAAAGTAAGTCTAGAGAGTTACTAGGCAAATAAAGAACTAGGGTACAAGGAAAAAGCAGAATGGGCTAGAATGAGGTGTGGGAATGCAGGAAAGTTAGAACATAAAGGATTTAAGGAACTTTGTAAAATTCTCGCTTGAGAACCGAGGCTAAGTCTCTGCAGGGATGCGCGGGCATTTAAGCGAATAGCGCAAGATTTTACTCAAAATTATGAGGAAAATATGTAATACCCATCTTTATAGAGAGTTTGTGTGACATAAAGACAGAGCTGGACAGTTCCCATAGTATGTACCGAGAGATTCTGTCCTATTCTTCCAAATGGTTATTCCGTATGTTTAAGTATTTAGGACTAGTAATTACGTTATTCAGTAAGATATTATCTATGTATTTAAGCTTGTGCACTGGTAAAGTGAGGCAATGTATTATATAAACACCCGGAATGAGTGCATGTGTGAAATAAATTGAATTGAATTAAATTGAGATGAGACGATGAAAAAAGATGAGTTTTCATCATAAAAAGGTAATCTTTCAACCAAATGGTCGAAGAAAGTTGAATTTTCGACAAAAATGCAATTTTCAACAAAAAAGATTAGCCTTGAAACTAAAAGGACGCATTTTCTATTTAAAAAGACTAATTTTAATGCAATCAATTGATTTTTCGACCAAAAATAACAACACTTTTTTACAAAACTTTGAATATTTAATACAGTAAAATAATTGATTTTCTACTCAAAGACGAATTTTAAGAAAATTCCATGAATTTTCAAGTAAATTAAATAAATTGTCAACCAAGAGACCGAATTTTATACCATTAAGACAAATTTTCAGCAAAATACAAGAATTGTCAAGCCAAAAATAGAATTTTTAACTATAAAAGATTAACTTTAAACCAAAAATGCGGAATAACTGAATTTTTATACATGGAAAATAATTTCTGACCAAACAGGTTAATTTTCTAGCACAAAAAGATGAATTTGCAAACACACCCTGGCGGGCCGAAGGAACCAAATGGAGCCTCTACAAAGTATCCGTAAAGACCCCATTGGGTCCCCATTCGGTTCCTTTTTAAAAAACTCGAAAAAATAGCAAAATCAACTTTTAAATTGTTGACATTCGGATTCTACGTTAAAATTCCCTATAGAAGGTTACGGAATAATCGCCATAGTTTTCTTTGCAACGGTAGACAGTTTTAAAAAATACAAGAAGTATAACGCCTGTCGACTGATACTTACAGGCGAAGCGTTTGAAGTGCAGCAGTCAACTAGCGCTATGCGTCTTATATTTTTTTTAAACTTTTTACCGTTGCAAAAAAAACTATTGCGATTATTCCGTGACCTTCTGTAGGGAATCTTAACGCAGACTCCGAATTTCAACAATTTAAAAGTTGATTTTACTGTTTTTGTTTAAAGGAACCGAATGGGGACCCAATGGGGTCTTTACGGGTACTTTGTAGAGACTCTTTTCGGTTCCTTCGGTCCGCCAGGGCAGAAGAGAAGAAATGGGTTAGGCGCGCAACCCAGTCATGTATATCGTCTCCTGTTAGATTCACATGCACACAGACCTGTGATAGTATTGGACTACGTCTCGTTTCAGATCTGGGATCACTGGTTTCAACATTCTAAAATACTATCATAACAGTTTGAATTTTTTTGAAATATCGAAAATTCCAACAATTCCATTTTGAGGTCAAACTATGCAAGATACGACAAAAGATGAATTGACCAAAATTATGCATTCAAAAAAGATTTTAAAATATTTAACCAATTTCGGTGATAAGAATATATTCCAAATTTACATTTTTTTAATGTTTCAGGTTTTTTATTTGAGTTTATACAGGAAAAATTAATTTTTACATGAAGTTCCCAACGTTAAAAGTAATATAGAAGCTCTAAAAAATATGAATATTTTTCGTTAGCATATACAAACTTTTTTATGTTCAGAATGTACATAAAAAAAAAAAGATTAGATAATTTAGAATGACGAGTTAATATAAAAAATTCAGCAACTCATTATTTTTAACGATTTAATCTTCTTAATTTTCTTGAAATTATATCTTGAACATAGGAACGTTTTTGTATGCTAAAAAATATCATTTATAGAGCTCCTAGACTTTTTAATTTTCAGATATATAGACTTTACATACTTTGAAAGATTTGAAGAAATTCACAAAGATATCGAAATGTTCAAAAGATTTATTACTCATCACTTATTGTACATAAAACTTTTATGAATTAAAAAAAATGTAGTAGTTAGAGTAATGTAAGTAGGTATGCACTTTCGATTTTTTAGATGTACCGAACTACATATTTTATTTACCATCCGCAGAAACAAGATGCCACAAAATTTTGAAATTCTACTTTGAAAAATAAAATATTAGGTATTTTAACTTCAGTCTACAAATATACCTATCTTTTTACCTTCCTGTTTCATATATTCTATGGTTATAATTGGCAAAATAAACCTTTCATTGGAACAAAATGACGTACTATACAGTGAAATTAAAAACTTGAAAAAATCGAAACATATTCATGTTTGTTACCAAATACACGGCCTCGACCGTGTATGTGTATGGTGTAGTAGTTTTCTTTGAACCGGAGGGGAAATGTCGTTCGAACTACTTCAACAGATGGCGCCACAAAAAGTAAATCTGTCTTTTTCATTGAACTGCATTAAGAAAAAGCAAAAATAATTAAAAACTTGATGCAATTTGCAAATAAACAAAAATATATTTATGAAAAAATTATAGTAACTATTACTAATTATTTCAAAACAGAAAAAGTAATAAAAATATGTAGTTTAATATGAATAAAATTTAATTTTGAGATACATTTTGAAAGCAGTTCGAACTTCATATTTCTATTAGTTATTTTTCTGATATTATTGATTTTATTATTTGTTCTAGTTAAACAAAATTATTTATGGTTGAAATTATTATTGTAGCTGATGAAAAAATCAATAATATTTAAGACCTCTATGACAAAAATATTTAAAAGATATACATGATCAGAATAATTAGTAAAAAATATATTACTTATATCCAATATCAATATAATAGTAATTAAAGTATGTAAGACTACAACTTAAGTTGCAAAGTAAAGAATCTTTGTACCTTTAAACTCTTAACAATTTCAAGTTTTCAATGAAATATTTTTTAAAAGTAGTGGTAATTGTAATTAAAATGTTTGAGGGAATCATTTGGTAAAAAGTCAATGACACGAATGATCAATGAGAAAATGGATTTAATATTATTTAATATAATGTATATATTTATTTAAATTGAACCAAACATCATATATACATATAAATTAATATATATTTGTATA
>NC_046662.1:123477910-123481836 GCF_010883055.1 Belonocnema kinseyi
TAAAAATTCTTGCCGAATTTTCTCGGATTTTATCGAGGATCTCAAAAACGCGTATATCTACGAGCGTTTTTTAGAATAAATTAGGCAGAAAATAAAATTTTGTAACCAAAAAAGACTCAAGACATCCACTAACACCTGACAGAAATTAGGAAACTATTTACAAAACTATATCCTAGAAAAAACCGCGAATGGGAATTGTGCAGAACTTATGAAAATCTTAGAATTGAATATAAAAAGTATATGAAGCGAAATGATTTTGAAACGTTTGAACAATTAGAAGATTTAGGCAAAGAATGGGAAACTGAACTAGCAAAGTCGAAAGTTAGAGGGCAAGTATTACAAATTACGGAACCTAAAATTAAAGATAAAAATTAACAAAAACGTAACAATAATAACAGGGATGATAATAATTCAGAAAATAATACAGAATTTACTAAAAATAAAAATGATCGAAATGATAACCAAAACGGAAACCAAAATAATCAGAGTAACAAACAATACAAAAATCGATTTCCATTTTCACCATTCGGATTTCCATCCCTACCTTTTTCAAATCAATATCAACAATATTTGAGACCTAGATTTTAATCCAATTTCCAACCTAGCTTCCTAAACATTAGACCAAAATATCCATTCAATCCTTACAACTAAATGCTACTAGCGTTTAACCAAATGGCATTAGGCTCAATTGAAGGTCAAAACAGTCCAATGATTGAAATAATAATAATAATAGTAATAATAATAATAAGGAAATAATAATAATGAAAATAAACGAAATTATCAAAAACCAAATTACGGGAATAAAAACTAAAAACGGGAGAATAATTCTAATATGGAATACAAAAATAAAATAAATTCCGATTTGGATAAAAATTAGAATCTAAAGTCGCGCAGACGATAAAATAAACAATAATAATTGTTATCATTGTTGATTAGCGGGCTATTTTAATAGAGAATGCCCATACTATCTGACAGCTCAGATTGGCTTTAAAAGGGATTCAAATCTTATAATTTTCGCCGCCTAATGAGAATTAAAAAACTAAGGACAGAAAAGGCATTCTTAGGGATTCAAATTTCCTAATACTTTCTAATGCAAGGCTTCCCAGTGGGCACAAAATTTGGCGAAGTCTTTAAGACATCGTTACCACATCTTTACGATAAATTTACGACATCCTGTGTCCATTTCGTTTCAGTGTCTTTGCGATATCGTAAAGACATCGTCAGATCATACGACTTATTTACAATATCGTAAAGACACCTTAACGACATGAACATAGGATGTCGCAAAGTTATCGTAAAGATATCGTAACGATATCGTAAAGAAGTCGCCAAACTTTGTGCCGATTGGGTTCTTACCGGGATTGTTGAGTTTAACGAAAACCAACAATCCCAATTAGAAAAACTCCTTGAGAACAAAATTAAAATTAATTCGGGAAAAGAACATAGGGCAACTCATCTAACGCAACATAAAATAGACGTACAGGGCCACGACTCAATTAAACAGCGACATTACCACGTAAGCCCATAAATAAAAGAAATAATTCATCAAACAGTAGATAAATTATTAGAACAAGATATAATAGAACCCTCTTGTTCAGACTGGTCAAACCCTGTTGTTATGATAAAAAAACCAACGAAAGATTATAGGATCTGTCTAGAATTCAGAAAGGACAAATTCTAAACAAAATACATGAATTTTCAACGAAATTATTTAATTCTAAAGTCAAAAAGACAAATTATCTACAAAAAGTTAAATTTTTAACCCAATTGAATTTGGAAATTGAACTATTCCATTTTTGGTTGAATCTTTATCCTGTACTTTGTATTAGTTAAAACACCAATTATTTGATAGAAAATTAATTTATTTGTTTTCGATTATGATTTTTTTTAATAGAAATAATTTTAAAATAAAATGTTGTAAATTTAATTTAAGGTATTAAAAATTGAAAAATAATTGATTTTATAAGATGATTCACAATCCGTTCAAAATTAAAGAATTAATAGATATTAGTTTATATAAGTATTTTCAATTATGACTCAAAATATTATTTCAGTCTAAAAAATATATTTTTTTTTAACCCGTTGAATTTGAAATTTTTTAATTAAAAAAAGAAAATTTCGTTAATTATCAGAAGTATTTGACCGTTTATTTGAAACAATCCATTACAAACAACTGTTAAAAACTAAACAAATTTGAACAGAATGGTTCGAAATAGAAAGCCTTGAATCATTAAATTTGCAATGAGCTAAATTTTAAGTTTTAACGCTACAATTTGAATTTTAAAAAATATTCAAAATTAATTTAAAACTTAAAATTATTTCAAAATGTTTGAAACACGATGTAGATTTTTGCAGTTTTAAAAAAAATTAAGCTTTTTGAGAATTGTAAAATATTTAAGAAGAATAACAAAAATTGTTGCAATTGTTAAGAAAATTGAAAATCATTTTTTTGTTTGAAAAATTAATCTTAAGTGAGAATTTGAAAAGATTAAAAAAATTAATTAAAAAAAAAAACGAATCAGGATGATTTTAAGGCAATTTTTTTATTTTGCATTTTTTTAATTTTAGGAAAAAAATCTAATTAGCAAAATAAATCAAGTTTCAACACAAAAGTTTACTTTTTAACAAAATAAATTAATTTTCTATCAAATAATTGATGTTTTAACTAATACAATGTACCGGATAAAGTTTCAACCAAAAATGGAATAGTTCAATTTCCAGATAAAAACTGTGCTAAAAAATTGAATTGAACAAGAAAGAAAAACGAATCTTCAACAAAATTGTTAAATTTTCAAGGGAAAAGGTAAATTTTTGACCAAGAAGATTAATGTTCTATAAAAAAAAAAACGATTTTCCAACTTAACCAAAATATACGATTAATTTCTAATCAATTATATAATAGTTACATTTTCAGATAAAGATAAATAATTTTTAACAGAAAAAAATTAATTTTAAACAAAGTTGTTAAATTGTTAACCAATCAGATGAATTTTCGACCCAGAAAATTAATGATCTACAAAAAAGACAAATTTTGAACAAAATACACGAATTTTCAACGAAATTAATTAATTTTATAGTCAAAAAAACGAATTATCTACAAAAAGATGAATTTTTTTAAGCGAAATTAGGAGTTTTCAATCAAAGAGTTAAACTTTTAACCAAATAGTTAAATTTTCAAGCATAATTAAAAAACCTTTTTTAAAAATGTATTTTTTTACGAAGTAGTTCAACTCTTAGTGAATTAATCGACTTTTAAACCCAAAAATATGTACCAAATAAGGTAAACTTCCAACAAAATACATGAACTTTCAACGAAATTATTTAATTTTAAAGTCAAAAAGAGTATTATGTACAAAAAAGCAGAGTTTTTAACCCAATGACAAGGCAAATAGTTGAATTTTCAACTATAATTATGAATCGTTAATAAGAAAGAATTAATTTTTTTACTTAGTAGTTTAACTTTAAGTGAATAATCGATTTTTCCACCCATAAATGATGATTTTAATTTACAGTTGATAATTTAACCGAAGATTGTATACAAAGAAAGACGAATTTTTAACAAAATACATGATTTTTTGACCAGAAATGGTATAGATAATTGTCACTTTCAAAAATGTATTTTCAACGGAAGAGATGAACCTTCAAATAAAAAAAATATAAATTTTAACAAAGCGGTTGAACTTTTGATAGAAAAGGGGACTTTTTTTTACAAAATAGTTACATTTTCAACAAAATAATTAATTTTTCAATCAAACAATTGAGTTTTTATCCAAACGAGATAAATTCCAAAATCGCCAATTTCTTTAATTTCTTTCAAATGCGGATCAAGATACGAGGGTAGTTCAATAAGTCCTTAGAATGAAGTATAAAAACAATTTTTTTTGGGTAAATTTTTTTTTATTTTTCAACATAATCTCCTTGGAGCT
>NC_046662.1:123481936-123488090 GCF_010883055.1 Belonocnema kinseyi
TTTTGCATCTTCAATCAATAGTGCGTCTAAGTTTTCTATGATGTCTCGATCATTTATATCTTATAACCTCTTTTAAATCTTTTTAAGTCTTCCAGAAGCTGCGCGGGGCTGTCTTCTTTATTATTCCGGAGTTTAATAGGCCAATTGCTCATAATTTGTAATGGTTTTTGTATCATGCCGAAAGGAAAATAAGTAAGGTATTGTTTGATTATTTAAATTATTGTCGGGTTCGTAATCTGTATCTGAGTTATTTGTGTAGAGTCTAGAGTGTCTGCTCGATCTGTTACTTGTTGTGGGAAGTCTACGTGATCTGTTTTGTTTTGAATTAATTCTGTCCTCTAATGGTTTGTTATCATCGGTATCCAGTCATTTAAAATTATTAATTCTTGATTTACTACAGTTTTCCGTATTATGGTGAGAATGTTTATTAGTTTCTTCAAATTTTCCCCTTAAATCGAATTGAACTGACTGTCTACTTCGAGTTTCGTTTCGATTTTTCCTGTAATTAGGTTCTTTTGTTTCTTGTCTATTTTCAAATGAACTATGAGCTGATGGGTGTAATCTAAACCTTAAGTTGTTTGCCCTTTCTTCCCTTTCTCTAAAAAATCTTTCCCTTTGTTGGTTCATAAATTGGTTGAACTCTGCGCTTTCTACAAGTTCGTCTGTTGCGAAAACGAATTGTGTATTGTTTTCTAAAAATAAATCCCATTCAAAAGTTTGATTATCTATTTGACTCATATTATATATTTGTATTGGCGCGCCTATTGTTGGTAAATTTTCGTTATCCCAAAAGAATGTATCGTTTGTAGTTTGAGTCGTTTCTACTTGTCTTGTCTGAATTAATCTATCTTGGTATGGCCTGTCTTTATTCACTGTGTATTCTGTGTTTCTTATCGCGAAACCCCTACCACAGCCTATTGACCTATCTGTTGTTTTCGGTATAGTGCCAGTATTTTTAGGTGACATTACTTCTATGTTTCGGATTATTGGTCTTGTTGTGACCCTGGTTAAATCCGCGTTTTGGGTTGGAAGTGCAGCGGCACCTTCCAGGTCTAAACTATCATGGTCGCTTTCCATATTGGTGGGGTTAGTCATTATTACTTTGATTGTACCCGATCTGAGTTTCGGTTAATTTTCATTTATTTTAAATTTGTATAAATGTGACACCCTGTAATCTATTTATAGAAGCGATTTCTATTTCATTTTCATTTCGATGAGATGAGTTTATTTTTAAATCTTTTAATTAAGATTTTAATTAATAGTAAATTGTCGCAGAGTTCGAAAATGTGCTTCTTTTCTTTCTCGGATCCTTTGTTTATGATACACGTCGCGTAACCTTACCTGTTGAATGACCTTACTGTTGAATGACCTTACTGTTGAATTAACCTTACCTGTTGAAGGGTTTTTTCTTTTCAGGTTTCATCTTTCCTTATTCTAATATTTTACTTCATAATTTTAGTTTCCGAAAACTAAATTTAAACTTTAGTAATATTATTTTTAGACCCAGTTTTATTATTTTTTAAACTTGGCTACTTTCACTTGTCATTTTAATCAATATGCGCAATATTTCTGGAACATTTCATGGCACATAAGTACGAGCAATGAAAAATACAATAGCAAATCACATTTTTTTTTTTGAACTGTTTATGAGATTTAAAATATAAGTGATACCGCATGGCAGTGCCGATCGCAACGGTTTTTTTGTCTTGATAAAGCGTAAAAATATATTGCATAATAAAATTGAGAAATCATTTATTACTCAAAATAATAGTTAAATTTTTTTTAAATAATGAAGAACTTATCATGTATACCTTTTATCCTAAACTGAAACGACATCTATATTTAAGAAATTTTCGTGTAGAAATATAAAAAATGAAGTAAACACTGTATTTTAATCAAAATTATCGAAAATTTCCTCTTAAATTGTAATAATGTCATAGTTAAAAAAATTGTATAAATATTAAAAATGAAATAAGAACAATGTATTTTAATAAAAAATGTCGACCATTTCCTCTTAAGCTGTAATGTTATCTTAATTTGAAAAAATTGTATAAATATTACAAATTAACTAAGAACTAGGTATCCTAATAAAAATATTGAACACACTTTCTTAAAATAAAACCATACCTTCATTTTAAAAAGTTCTTTCATAGAATTAGAAATAAAAATATTTAAATGAGTACTATGTTATTTAAGAAAAAATATCGAACATTTTATCTTAAACTGGAACGATACCTCTATGTAAAAACATCCTTTTGTAGTAATATAAAAAATAACATAAGAACTATGTGTTTTAATAGAAATGTCGAATTATATGAGAACTATGTGTTTTAATAAAAAATATCAAAGATTTTACTCAAAATGAAACTATATCTTTATTTCAAAAAATTCTTTCGTACAAACATTGTAAATTAAATGAGAACTACGTGATTTAATAAAAGTTATCGAACATTTTATCTTCAACTGAAACGATATATGAATTTCAAAAAAATTATCGTAGAAATTCAGCAGTACTTCAACGTTGATTTTATCGTTAATTTAACGTTGATTTAACGTTACTTCAAATTTCATTTGACTTTAGTTCGATATTGAACCGCAACAACTACTATCATCATTGCCACCAGAGGCATGTTTATAAGTGCGCTACTTTATAAGCTGTACTATGGAAATTTAACAAGCTCACTGGATGATAATTTACATGACCAACACGACAAAAATTTAAACATTTTTTCATGAAACGAGCATGGACACTTGTACTTTCACTACAAGTAAACCGAAGACAAAGTGCGTCTTTTTAAACTATGCTAAACGCTTTACCACAGTTTATGCCTCACTCTTAGGAAATTACACATTTTTCAGCGATTTATTATTTATTTATTAAGAATTTCTGAGAATTTTTAAACACTTGTACTGTTGCAACTCGAAAATATTTTTTAGAATATTTAAACTATTATCACGTTTCCAGCATATTAGAATGAGAATGAGGAATATGGGAATCATGAGCGTTTGCTCATGATCAAGACCAGTTGCTCATCCGCCTAACGGCGGATTGATAAGTTGATAACCGGCCCAGGCTCAGAGTTTCACTGTATTATAAGAATAAATAAACATGTCAAAGGCAAAAATTGTTTCCGATTAAATAGATATATTTTGTTGTTTATGTAAAAAATATTTCCATTTTATAATTTTTTAATTTTATCTAATTTATAGAAGCATTCAGACAAGAAAGGTCGCAAATTAATTTTCGACGGGTCACCCGGTTAACTAACCTTCACAACACGTGGGAAAATTATTTTTTCTCCTTTTAAAATTTTTAATCTTGTACACATTTAAATTTCCCTCCAATTTTTAAATTCCTCGATTTTAACTGACTTTATAATGGTGCCATCTGTTACCGGTGAGCACTTATCGACTGTCGTATCTTAGCACAGATATGAACCATTATCCTCTGGCAGTAAATGATTGGTCACTACTTTATCTGCATTTAGCTAGGAACAGAATCATATTACAAAATTCGTCAAAACAGTAACACTTAGGGCCAATTTCACCAAAGCTGATTAAATCTATTATTAACTAATCATGATTATTTTTTAATCAATGATGAATTCATCATTAACCAGTGATGCGTTTTACCAAGCATTTTCAACCTCTGGTTAGCTAATCCTTTACCTTGTTCGCAATAAGGTCTAGTTTCTAGGTCTTTCTATTGTAACGGCTACTCTGATTGGTTTACACTTTCGGGGTTATGTTACTTTAATCACTGATTAATCTCCATAACCAGCCATTATTAGGCGGTTAAGTTAATCCATGATTATCTTCCCCTAATAATGATTAAAAGAATGGTTGAACGCAAAGTATTGATTAGTAAGGCTAATCAATGATTAACTATTTAATCAGAGTTGGTGAAATCAGCCCTTAGCGTCGCTACTGTACAAGTGTGCTGGACAGCGCCAGGTAAAATACATTTACACTATGCAGCTCTACGTACTGTAAAATGCTACATCACATCCATTCATACTGTAGATGTCCATTGCGCGGCCTTGTGTGCATCCATATGTGTCATAGAAACCTACTAGACATGTACAATTATACTGTGCATCCATAAGTATCATATACATTCATTGGACAGCCTTGTGCACTTCCAAACTGTATTGAGTAACCATATGAGTCATATACGTCTATTGAACATTTCCAAGTCTAATGTACATCCAGTAGTATTGTAAGAGTGCACAGCTCTGTGTAATGTAATTGGTTTTAAGTTATGGACAAGAGAATTAAATTTTCACGGGCTTTCCGTATTGCTATAAGTACACGTCTGACAATATTCAACGATGGAATTTTATGACAGCGATGGGTTGTAAACTTTCCTCAACGATGGGTTCATTTTCAAATTTCGCTTTCAGCATTTTTTAAAATCTTACTCATTAGCAAACCTCAGTGATGGAATTTTACTTTAAAACAACGATGAATATAAAAGACAAAGATAGTTTGCAATACAATTTGAGCGCTGGAGACACACACATTGTTAGGATACATTTTCAAATTTCGCGCGCGATCTCTAGGCGCGGCTAGACAAGCTCCTCCTTCTTGCTTTCATCGACACTAAGTAAATAAACATTTTAGCTATGGGTACTATTCATATAAATGTCATGCTCCTATATTGCTAACCACCTAAGAGGTTTCTGGCAAAAAATAGACATTTCTGGGATAATATAGAGTGTAGACGTATATTTCTCGCTCACTCAGCACAGAGTACGTTAACAGCATGCAGCATGCAGATTAGATATATAAAGTATATGTAGTTCAGTACTTCTTTCCGGCACAAATTCTGAGACCGTACTGTGTGAAACAGAAATATACGCGTGCACTCTATTTTTCACAATTTATTGCTAAGCCTTGGCAGTTAGTAATATATACGAGCATTACATATATGATCATCGAAGGCCGAAGTTTTTGGAAGCCTCGATGACCCCTTTGCTCTCTTAGGCAAACTGTGTATAGTTCGGTATTATTATCCAGCGCATTCGCAATCCTGCGAAAGTTCTGTGTGACACAGAAATTTTCGTCTATACTCTATTTTTAATAATTTATTGCAAAGTATAGGCAGTTAGCAATATATGCGAGTATTACATATATGGCAATCTAAAGACAAATTTTCTGGAAGCTTCGAGAAACCCCCGTCCCCCTCCCCTAGGTGCTTAGTGCAAGCTATAGGCAATTAGCAATGTATACGGGTATTACATACATGATACTATTAGGCTGAACTTTGTGGAAGCTACGAGAATCACCTAGAACTTTCTAGAAGCTTCGAAAATCACCTGGAGCTTTCTAGAAGCTTCGAAAATCACTTAAATCTTTTTATAATCTTCGAGAATTGTCTAGATCTTTCTTGAAGCTTCGAGAATCGCCCAGATCTTTCTAGAAGCTTCGAGAATCGCTCAGATCTTTCTAGAAGCTTTGGGAATCAATACTGCTTTAAAATTAAAGATATACGAAGAAAAACACAGCATTCACTTTGAGGTTACAAAACGATGGTCGACCGCACCCTTGTGAAGTTAGCACCCCAAAAATCACTAATTTAGAAATATCAATTTTTTTATTTTTGTAATCGTTTGTTGATGTTTGTTGGTCAAAATTCGATGTTTGTTGTTTAAAATTACAAAAGTTATTAATATTTAAAGTTTCGGGTGCAAACTTTACACTAGCATCAAAGAAATGTTTGCCAACGCTCTAATTTGTAATATTTTCCAACCATTATTCGCGGAATCTTTTCTTGGTCGTTTGTTGGAGTTTGCTATTTATTTTTTTATTTTTTTTCTTGAAAATTAAAAAAGATATTGAGTCTTAAAAAATTGCTTGCACCCGGTCTATAATTATCAACGTGCAAATGTTTCCGCGCAGCGGCCTTATCGGCGGGTCAGCGTACTTGTCATTGGCGCGAAATTTTAAACAACTAAAAATGCCCGGAATGAATAAGACAGAGTTTTTGGTTTTTCGCATTATCAGGTTCGTTACATGTAATTGAGTATAATTAAAAGCAATTATAGTTTGGAAATTATATATACAGTCTGTCAAGTTAAAGCGTGGGTGGCTTTACTCGCAGTCGGTAAGGTGTATCGACATGATTTTGGTGTCAAAATATTAAGAAGAGCTC
>NC_046662.1:123488190-123501607 GCF_010883055.1 Belonocnema kinseyi
CAATCAAAGATTAGAGAGAACTGACTTGCGCTGGGCTAACGCGCTACATTTATAGCCCAAAATATGAGTGGGAGTAGTCCAAAGAGGTCAACCGTTACAGCATAGAGAAAAATTTTTAGCTCTGTTATAATTAAAATAAATAAAATTTTTCAGTCATTAAAAAATAGGTCAACATAAAACTTTTTCCGGTGATGTATTAAAATTATAAGTCATCATTTATGATTTATAGCATATAAATAGCTATGTAACGATATAATATTAAAAATTTTAATTTTAAAAATAAATAATTAGTCTTCATTATATAACTACTCACTAATAATTGTGAATCACTAGAATAATTATATAATAAACACTTAATATTCGAGTGGTAAATAAATATGCAGTACATCATTTACATTTATGGTAACTCCTATAATTGTAACTGCGGTGGTAACTCATTTTTAAAATTTTCTAACTTCAGCAATTACCGACGCGGAACGTCTGAAAAATGCCGAAAACTGCTAAGTAACTCCGAGGAGTTGACCCACAAACCAAGAGGGCACTTTTAGCAGTCGGATTTTGACGTAGTCTCTTATTCCATTACATGAGCAATCTCCCAACTCATCTCTGATATTATTGACACATTTTTTATATTTAATCAGTAAGAACTACGACGAAATAACATAAGTGATGGCTGAATGAGTCTCATTTTGCACGCACACACTTACCCACCAGTTAAACGCGGAATATGCTTGCCATTTGCGTGCGATATGGGTCCCATCGTACGAGTCGCATGTGTGCTTGAAGCGTGCGTAGCACGATTATTATCTGGAAATGTATATTTTAATCTTAGCTTTACGCTCAACAATTTTTTTTATTTATAAATTTTAACCAAATGATTTTCTTTTAATGACACGCTTAAAAGGTGATACACGTTCCGTGCACATTTTAAAAAGACAAGATTTTAAGTACATATTTTATGATAAAATATTTTGTGTATAACAACTAACAACTGTTACGTGTTTAGCAGATTCTGCGCCGACATAACCTATAATATGCATTCAGATTCATTTTGAACAAATAATAACAATACTTTGTTTGATAAGTGTTTTCCATTTCAAATACTGGAGCGGATGCTCATCATATACTTCAAATGTGTTTTCAACATTAAAAATTGTTCCAAGTCAACCAAAAAATTTAATTTTCTACACGAAGGAATAATAAGGAGACCTAATTCCGTTCCCCCTCTTGGCAATAGAAACATTAACGTAAGTGATCCGCACATTACAGGAAGATCTTAGATTTGAGTGCGCAGGTGCGCAGTTGTCCTCTTCCTATGCATGGAAAAGTGTGCGAGTGAGAAAGTTTGTCAAATTGACGTATGTTGAGAGGTTCTGTTTGTTTGTTTTGATGCAAGTGTGCATTGTAACCCCATTTTCTTGAAGGTAACATGTCTCTGTGTAGGCTCCTTCTGAAATACGTGAAATTGAACTCTGCACAATTATTCTCTTTCTCCTGGCTGATATCTGTAAAATTAGTAAAGAAATAACTTTCACAATTATGTTTCCAAATAATTGTGTGTATGTGAGTATTTTCAGGCGAAATAGTCTGGCCGGTTTAAGACTATTTGTAGGTTCGATTTGATTGATTTAGTCTCGGAGATAGTCGGAGAGATTTGGGTCCTTTTAAGAGTGATGCGACGATAATATACTTATATACTAATATACAATTTTCGAGTTGAATTCAAAAATGTTGTCTTTTCTTGACGTATCTCATTCCATTTATGATAAAGGTTGTATTAATTCCAATTTTAAACATTAAAAAAAGTTAGATATCTGAAATCATCGAAACCCGTAGATTCCGAATTATTATGTTTTAGACTGTTAACTATGAAATTAAAAAAATCTTTTTCTAAATTTTAATTCGAAAGCTTAACAAAGGACCCTCTGCTTGTTATTTATGATCGTATTTTTATTTCAATTTCGGAAAGGACACTTTAAAGCCTTTAAAACATTTAAACGAGCGACCTGGACCTTTAAAGTTTAACTATATCTACCTGAGTGCCTGCGGAGAATTTTTCAGAGCTTCTCAGAGCCTTGAAAATCTTTAGCCTATTTATCACATTACAAATTTAAAACGTACTTACCTATACGTTTCCTTCTCAAAATCTGTTCACACATTTTTCAAACAAGTACCGAAAATACTGTTCATATATTTATTTTGTGTATCTTTCGTATGATGATCAACAAAAGAACATAACCCCTAACTTACGTCAATTTGACAAACTTTCTCACTCGCGCACTCTTCCATGTATAGGAAGAGAACAACTGCGCACTTGCGCACTCAAATTTAAGATCTTCATGTAATGTGCGTATCACTTATGTTAATGTTTCTATTGCCAGTTTCAGATGGCTTCTCACTGGTAGTTGGGTCTCCTTATTATTCCTTCGTGATTTTCTATCAAATAAAATAAATTCTCATAAATTTAGAAGAATTTATTTCTCGGTAATATTCTCATTGTCGTTACCGTTCTAAAAGTAATATAACCGGCTCAGAACTCTAGGTTCAACCAGAAAATTCCATACATCTTCCTTCTGCCACAGAAGCTGGAGCCTAAAAATGCTTACATGACGGTTCAACCAGACATAGCCATACAGCTTCCTAAACCAGTTGCATTAAGGACACAGAAGCTGGAATCGAGATTCGTAACATTAACGCCAATTGGGGGCGGCGTTTCTGGAACTACGCAGCTTGCCATGTCTCCCCGGGTAGCGTTCAGGTTTCTCCCTTAGTTCACTCGTCGGGTGAACCTGTAAAAAGGGCATGGTTTACGAAATTGAACTACAAAGTGTCATATTCTTTGAACGGACGCGTGTGAAAAGCTTTAGCGCGAATATAAAGATTGTCAGGATATTATAATGAAAAGGCAGCGAAAAAACATTATTTTTGCTGCAATTGCATCAAACCAATTATTGTTGCAAACGATAATGTCAACAACGATCTTAGAAAGCGATGAAAAAGATATTAATTATGAGCTGGATAGTGGATTTGCCATTATGGGATTTTGGTCTTCTGCAAATCTAACGAGGTGTGTCCCGGGCGCTAATTCTATATCTATATTCTTTTTTAGACTCTTCAGAATACACTTTTCTTTATGCTACGCGTTTCATACAAGTTTCATTTAAATATGCCTAATTTTCCAACTTCCGCCAGTGGTGCCAGAACGCGGATATCTCTGGCATGCGCAGTACGCTGGGGGCGGCACCTATTTCAGTAGACAATAGGAAGTTGGCGTAAAATTTTAAATGCGGAAATTTTCACTTTAGTATTTTTCAGCAGAATTACAATAAGAAAAATAAAATAATGATGCTTGATAAAAGAAAAATATTTTATATAACCGATATGCAAGATAACTTTTTATTAATCATAAGTATTTAACGATAATTTGACTGTTGTAAATGCGATACAGCGAGTAGATTGTTTTTTGTTTTAGCAGGCTGCTGAAAAATAATTAAGTGCAAATTTCCACATTTAAAAGTTCCCGCCAACTTCCCATTAGCTACTGAAATAGGTACCGCGCGCAGCGTACTGCGCATGCCCGATATATTTGCGTTCTGACACCACTAATTTCCGCTAATTCCTCCCGTTAATTTCTGTACTCACTCGCATTCACCTACCTCTTCTCGGTCCGGTGAAATAGTCACCCATGGAGAATAGACATAGGGAAACCAAACTAGTGGAACTAAAAATGAACACTTTTCTGTTGCTAGAAGTATGCACACACGCATGTGCAAAATTACACTTACGTATAGTTCAAAACTTCCCGAGCGTGTCGTGCCAACCGCACTTAAAAAAAATATGGCTGCCGGTGTGAGCGCGAGTCAAATGTAAATAAATAATGATTGAACAATTAATAGTTTGTGAATGAAGGAAAGAATGTTAAAATTAAAAATCGCTGTATAAAAGCGAAAGTTTCCAACAAGTGTGGTTTCAAGTGTAGTGCACAAGACTTTCAGAGTGGTATAAGTTGTATGTTTATTGTTTATGTTACGAATGCGTCGAATACCTGTCGCACACATAGTGTTGGTGAAAGTAATTTCATATTTTCATAAACATACTACGTACCTCTTCCATGGCGAATAATTTTTTATTCCATAAACATTTCAAAAAATCCTGTCTGACTATTAATTATTTATTTGATCAAGCGACTTGTTAAATCAAAACAATGGAGGCGGCCATATTATTTTTAAAGTGCGGTTGGCACGCCACGTTCGGAAAGTTTTTAACTATAGGTAAGTGTGATTTCTGAACGGTTCACCCGTGTGGATCCGCCCACTCACCTAGTGCCGCTGAACAGTTCCCAATGCACCCGGTGAAAAACCTGAACGAATTCCCGGATGGGAAGTTGCACTTCGTAAGAACTTCGACTTTTGCGGAGAATAAAAAATAGTCTCGTTATAAAAAAAAGGCTCGTTTTCTTATTTCGTAGCTTCATTGACATTTTCAACATTTTTCAAAATTATTTATTATAGTACATAAGAAAACAAACAATAATCTTGTTCTAAAAAAGGCTTTTACTTTTATTTCGTAGATTAAATTGTCACATAACTTATAAAATTATTTAGAATGATAGAGAACTAATTACAAAAAAAATGTAAGTAAATTTTTGCATTTTTTGGAACAGCCGTTGTCTTTTTAATAATTGAAGTCAACCTACTCATAAATGTGAGTGAGAAAAATGTCAAAATTGAACTTTGTTTTATTCTGCTAATGGAAGTTTTATTTTGGATGAATAAGCACCTAACACGGGACTTTTGGGCAGTAGTGAAATACAACAAAGAAAATTCGGAAAAAGCGTTTAAAAGCACATTTTTGACTCAGATTTTCCTACCTGCTGCAAAGCTAGTTCTTATTCTATAATTCAATTTCATCTATTCCAATCTTCAAAATATTTTGATATTTGAAAGATGTTTATTTTGGTAGAAATTAACTTTTCGCGAATACGAACTGTGTGAATAGTTGATTAAATATATAAATATTTTGTATGCGTTAGTCAGGAGACAAATATTATGAGAATTACTCGTAGTTCATTTTCTTTTACCTTTAAATGTGACAGAAAAAAATAGAAAAAGGGAGAAAATGTTGAATTATTCTAAAAAGAGGAAACTGAAGAGTAAATACATACTTAAATGATATTAAAAATATAATACCATGTTTAAATTAAAACTGATGGATACTATTAACTATTTAATTGTAAAATAAATCATTTTTCTGGTTACAAAAGTTTATAACCTCGCTTTCATTTTTCTTCAAATTTATTATTTTGAATTCTTATTTAATAATGAAAACTGAATATGTAAATTATTAAAAAATAACACGATGATTATTACTTGGAAGGTCCGTTCGTTCTAATAATAAAACTTTGTATCCCAGGTCTTGAAAATACATATTTATGGGATAATATTTGGTAAAGGCTGTTGGAACGAGGCGCACAAAAATGCTCAAATCTATGAGACGCTCAAAACTTACAAGCGGTCAATGATTCGGTTGTGGGATATGCGCTTGCTATCTGACTTTTCGAAACAAATCGCGTAAGAGATAAAAAATGAGAGTAAAGTGGTTAACAAAAATACATGAATGGAGACCAAAGCGACTGAAAACTGCTTGGCGCTGATCGATCAGAGTTACTCGATTGTACTACCAAGCATGTGTATTATCGGTAAAGTTGCTGCTCTTGACGGGAATTTTAAATTGGAATAAAAATGCGATAATAACTGATATTTATATTTTTTATATGTCAGGATTTGCAAAATCTGTACTTCGGAATTCGCACGCAGCAAATAACCAACGTGCATGAAGCGTATGATCATAACTGCTTCTAAAATATCGACATAGAAAATTTGTCTATTGTGGGGAATGCTGTGGCCCTAAGTGAACCATGCGAGAAGAATTTTCATGAAGAAAATGATATAGAATATTTTGACGAATACCAGGAGTATTGTTTTGAGAAGGTATGTGTTATAGGTCTTTAGTATAGTTGACATTTTATGGAGAATGTTTAAAAACAAATACTAAGTGTTTTCTTCTTTAAAGTTAGAACTTCTAGCGTAGGCGAATATGAAGCTTAGCTTTGAGGTTATGTACTTATTGCATTGGCAATGTTTCTTCAGAAATGTTGTATATAATTATCCATACATTGCAAATTAAAATATGAAATTGATAAATGATTGTATTACTTACCTTCCAGACTTTTCAATCACACTAAATTAATAAATAAAGTGTTTGTATTGGAACGACTTTGGCGGGTCGAAGGAACCGAAAGTAGCCTCTACAAAGTACCCATGAAATTCGGAATCTACGTTAAGTTTTCTATTAGAAACTCACTCAATAATCGCAATACCATTTTTTTCAGCATTAAAAATTAAAAAAACCTCAATAACTTCTGCTAAAGGTGACTTCAAGCGCAACCGTAATAGATCAAGTAGTATGTTGCGCGCGAATTTTAAAAATGAAATTTTCTCTCACTTGCATCGCAGCGTTGTTGTCTGAAGTTCCAACTGCGTGGCGCTAGCATCCAGACAAAATTTTAAAGTTACCGACGAAACGCTTATTAACTGCTACTAAAAGTAGATGCACTTGAAGGCGCCTTCGGCCCATGTAAGTGTCAGGTATTTTATTTTTTAAAGTTTTTAACGCTGCAAGCAAAAGTATTGCGATTACTCCGTGAGTTTCTAGTGCAAATCTTAACGTAGAATCTGAATTTCAACAATTTAAAAGTTGATTTTGCTTTTTTTTTTTTAGTTTTTTAAAAAGGAACTGAATGGGGTCTTTACGGTTACTTTGCAGAGGCTCCATTCGGTTTTTTCGGTCCGCCAGGGCGTCGCTGAAGGCACGCGATTCAAAAAAGGTATAATTAACAATTATTGAAATTAAAATATATACTTATTACTAAGTAATTTTTAAATGAATATATTTCTCACATTCAACATAGCATGTATGAATATTCGCATAATTTCATGTAAAAATGTCCATTGCATAAAACAATTGTACTAGATACCTAAAATAACGTTTTCAGCTCAAAACAGCTCTTTTTAATTCAGAGACGTCGCATAATGACGTCACATAATGACGCCACACATCACCTTGCACTGCGCGCTTGGATATTTATTCTTTGCATTTGGTATGCTTGAATAAAGCTTTATCAAAAAGATCTCTTTTAGATCGCAGTATTTATATGCATCTTAATATTCTGAATGTTCTACCTAATTAAGTATAGTTAAAGATTAAGTTTCTTGAATCTCTGTAGGCTTTTAGGTATACATTCCCATCGTGACACTCGCGCTGCGCGCTCGATTAACGGCAGACATTTTTAAAGAGGTTTTGTTCAATCTCTTTTTTTTCGTAACTTTGGTCGCTTCTGCACAATTTTTAATTTTTTTATGTTCAATGTTATTTTTTACGAATAAAACAAAAAGTACTCGTCCTATCACGAAGTTATTCTTAACAAAATTGAACATCTTCTTTGGGATCACAATATTTGTAAATTAATTTTTTTTCATATCCTGCGTAGTTTGAAAATCAAATGGAATTTTTTATTTTTCATTATTTTTTGTGCAATAAAAAATGAATTCGAGGTTTTGCTAGAAAATCAAAAAATGTGTTATGATAATCTTGTAGGGCTTTCAAAATGCAATGTTTTTCTTCGCTTGATTTTTTTTTCTATCGTGCGTTGTTTGGCTTAACATTTTTATTTTCGATTGATTCATAAAATGTTGAAAATGCTATAACTCTGAGAATTTTTTTACTGAAAAAAGTCATTAAGATAAATTGTTTGGCTTTCTGAGTACTATAAATAGCCGTACATAAACTTTTTGAATACAAAAAAATGGTCCCATGAATTTTGAAAATGCTCGAATTTTGAATTTTTGTCCAAAATGGCTGGTTAACGAATTCGTCCTTTCTTTATGTATCTAGAAAAATTGTGCCAAAGATCTATTTGATTCGGTCATTTTTTCTAGAGTTATCTTGTTTACGAACGGATGGACGCATCTTACATCACGTAACTTCTGATATTAATGTACAATTTATAATAATGATGTTCTTTAATTTCAATAATTTTTAATTATACCCGATTTGAATCGCGCGCCAATTAGGTATTTTCTCTTGAATCAACAGGTAACTTCACTTCGTAGATTCCTGAGGGGAAAACAAGAGACCAAATGCATGGGATTTAGTTCATTTTTGCCCTATTTTGCCAATATCTTCGTAAAAGCTATTTTTTTCTGTATAAGTGTATTTGAAAAATAGTTTATATTTTTTAATTACAATTTAATCAAATGGGAAAAAGATAATAATTATTATTAATTACCAATATATAACAGAAATAAAGGTTTGTTCTGTGCATTTGGCCATTGTTTTCCTCCCAGCTTTTAACGAAGTGAAGTTAGCTGATGGTTGAAGTGAAAATACCTAATAGCGACCAATGAGAGTCGCTGCGCCATGCAAGCGCAGTAGCTCAACATGACTTAGTTATAACCTTTTAAAACATAGCCCTTCATGTGATACACACATTTTACATTAAAAAATGAACGTAATTAGTAATTAAACTATGAATACTGTAAGTGAAAGTGCGTTATATTTAAATGGTGAAGATGAGTTTAAAGGTAGAATCCTACAAGTTGTAAGCCAAAGTGTACAAGAAACAGTTTTTTACTCTATTTCAGTATCTCCACAATAAAATTAATAACCTGATGACAGAATAAAAGTAAAAATGACAGTTGTAGACTATTTACAAACTTTGGCTGACAATCCATACTTTGGAGCAGGTTTTGGATTGTTTGGACTTGGTGCTGGAGCGGCTTTAATGAGAAAAGGGGCACAATTTGGTACGACACTTTTACGGTAAGATTTAATTATTTACTACTATTACTTTTAGTGGAATCTAAAGCATATTATTTATTTTTAATATTGGACTATGTTCACTGTAAATAATAGCTTGTGGAATTTTAGTACGCTAGACCTATGTAAAAAGTGGACTCACGCGCAACGACGTGACATTGTTATAGAAATGTTGAAAATTACGCACGAAAGTATAAACTTCTTAACTAGACTCGAATTTAACAGGTTATGTAAAACGCCGTAATAAATAATTTGAATCTATTTGATTTTAGAAATGAGAAATAAATAAATGAAAATGTATTAAATTATAAAAATTAAATAAAAATCGGTTCAGTAAAAAGTACATTGTATTTTTATTTTCATTGTCAAAAATACAAAATATATTTATTATCACAATTTGTCTATGAGCTATCTGCATTTTTATACCACTAATTTATTGAGTGTTGGAACCCATCTAGTATCAAATTTATTTTAATAAAAATAAAACTAAACATAAAGAATAAAAATTAAATTTGAAACAGACATCGAATTTTTCCTTTCATGCCCACAGTATTTTAATTCAATATTGTTTTGCTCTATCGAGAAACTTCTAGTTAAAAACAAAAAAGGACTATAGAGTAAAACAATATCTAATTATAATATTATTTGAGCAAAATGAATAAAGCTTCTTTTGCCTCAAGAATTTGGTTCCAATCTGAATACAGAGATTGTGACATAGCTTTTTGAACGTGAATCGCGTATGAAAGATAGCTTGCTATACTATAACCCTTTCTAATTGTACATATATACCAACATTAATTAACTAGATTGTAATACAGTCTTTTGTACGTAAATTGCTTATAAAAGCTAGCTAACTATATTATAAACGTTTGCGATTCTACATACAAAACCATTTAAATTAATGTGAAACTTTTAAAACATTTTCTTAATATAAGAAAATATGGAACGGTAACTATAATTAACTTTTGAACTAACTATAATTGTTGATTACAATTCGTCTATTTTTAAAATAATATTGCAGTTGATTAGGTAACAATAGAGCGTTGTGTAGTTAGTTGATTTGCTGGAGCAGTCACTTTCTTCTTTGCTTTTTGAGATCCCGATCTTGAGTTACCAATAGGGTGCACATTCAAAGAGACCATTTGTACAAATTCCAAAAAGTTCTCGTGCTTTTAATGTTCTTGGATAAATTCTGACTATAGCCTTCGCCCCTGGTGAAAGTTTCGGATATCATATAATTTTGTCAGTGTCTGTCTGTATGTCTGTCTGCCTGTATGTCTGTATGTATGGTTACCTGAATTGTGTAGTCACGCTAACTTTTTAAGGATTTGTCCAATCGAGTTAACATTTAATACACTTCTAAAGGTCCTCAAAATGAAGGTGAAGTTCTTTAATCAGACATTTTCAATCGAAATAAAAAAATAGAGAGCATTTTCCAAAGTTTCATTTTTTTAAAATTTTAAAAATTGTTGTCAAAGTTTCTTATAGATGGGTAGAAGACTTGCAAATTATCTAAACAAAATTTTTAATTTCTATGAAAATTAGAAAAGTTATATACTTTTCCAAAATTTGAACATTTTTAAAAATAGAAAAAATTATTTTTTTCATAGATCCAAAAATTTCGTTCAAAATTTTTACTAGATACCAATTACTTTTGAAAACTATCTAGACGAATTTTTCGATTAGCCCACAATTAAAAAACTTAGAGCTTTTTCAAAATTTTAGACAAATTTTGTTTTAAGTTTCAGAAATGTTTGTCAATACCTCTGATACATTACAAAAATACTTGCAAATTATCCAAATGATATTTTTAATTTTGATGACATTTAAAAAAGTTATATAATTAATTTTCATAATTAAAAAATAGATATAACAGTTTTGCTAATAAATAAATAAATTTTAAGGGACATTTTTCATAGATATTAAATATATTTGGAAATTACACTCATAACATTTTTCGATAGCAACATAATAAAAAAAAAGTTTAATTATTTTCCAAATTAAGAATTTTAAGAAATTCTTAAGTTATATTACGTAGAATATTTTTTAAATACAGTCCAATGATTTTTAATATCCCTTTCGAATTCTTCGACTTTTTTGTTCCGAATTAGTTCTCCTGATTTTTACATTCTCATTCATGAGAGTGTAATGTAAACTTCTAAATTTTCGATCTCTGGTTTTTAACGGATATTTACGTTTCGGCACTTACAGAATCCGAAAATCATAAAATTTTGTCGGTGTCTGTATGTATGTATGGTTACCTGAAAATTGTAGCCACGCTAACTTTTATAGGATTTGTACAATCGAGTCAGCCTTTGATACATTTCTTAGGATTCCCAAAATGATGGCTAAGTTCGTTAAGTAGATATTTCCGACCAAAATTAAAAAATTTAGAGCATTTTCAAAATTTGAAATTTTTTTTTTAATTTTATAATTTTTTGTCAAAGTTTATGATAAATGGGTAGAAGACTCGCAAATTATCCAAATAAAATGTTTAATTTCAAAGAAAAATAGAAAAGTGGTATACAGTGAAACTCTGCTATAGCTCCAATTTTGGGGCTGACGATGGATGGGAACTAACTCATTATAGCCCGCTCCGCTTTTGTTTGTTCATGCTTGAGTGCTCGCCTGAGTGATAGGCGCATATCCCGCGCACCCCGCGCAGTTCCTGTTACACCTACATGCGGCGCGGCCTCAATTATCGGAAGGGCTATAGAACGGAGGGCTATTAAAGAGTTTCACTGTACTTTTGAAATTTTTGAAAATGTTCAGAAAAATAGAAACAAATATTTTTCTGATGGATTAGGATATTTTATTTAAATTCTTCACTGGATATGAAATATATTTAGAAACTATCTCAGTTGAATTTTTCGATTAGACAAAAATTCAAAAGTTAGAGCTTTTTCAAAATTTGAAGAAAGTTTGTTGTGAGTTTTATAAATTTTTTTAAAGTTTTCTACTACACGGCAAAAAGACTTTCTGAATTACACAAAAGTTCAAAAGTTGGATAATTTTCTAAAATTTGCAATTTTTGTTTTTAAGAGATCCGTAAGTTTAAAACGTTGTTTTCAGAAGATTTGAACAAGATTTACAAATTATCTTGATAAAGTTTTTCAATTCGACACAAGTTATCGAGCGCCAGTTTCATCATGAGAATGTAATCTTCAAAGCCGTAGGTGCTTAGAGAACCTTGTATGAAAACAATATAAAAAAATGCAGTTAAAATTTATGGCTGTAATTCTACAGAAGTTTAAATCAGTTTTCGATTGAAGCTCTAATTTTTATGATAATTAAAAAATGTCGTAAAAGTGTATGCATGAAACGTACGAAGACGAGCGCGAAGCGCTAGAGCACCCCCGCACACTTAAACTGGGCGCGAAGCGTCGCGCGCCTAGCGCGCAATGAGAATGTGCCCACGCACATTTATAGTCTACTAACATTTATCTAACATCGTAAATTAATTTAATTTTTATTACTCATGGCTCTTTTCTTTTTCGAAGTAAAAGTTTGCCTGGAGAGTGAAAAATCTTTAGTTTAATTTTTTTTTCATAAAGCGAGAAATTAAAAATACAACCCTCAAATTTCAACTTTCCGCTTTTAGACTAAAATGGTTGAAATTAAATACTTTGTTGCTCTGTATAAAAAAAACTTTTGAAAAATTGAACACAGAGCAAAAAAGACTTAGTTATAATGCTTGTTAACTAAAGTGAGGAAACCCGCTTTTATGGTTAGAACTTGGATCCCCCACTTTCAAGTAATTTTTTAAAGCTCTAGTGAATTTTATTACCTAGCGTAACAATTCTCGGGTGTCCCACTGGTACAATGATGTCTTCAGGCGAAACAATTTCCTGCAATATAAAAATAATACTGAATGCAAAACTATTAAATTTCAATTTGAAACTCCATTATTTTTAGCGTTGAAAACACTCACTTCATATGGGCAGAACAGTTCTTGCCACGTTTCACCAAAGTAATTCATAATAATTTTTATGACTTCCGCATTTTTTTTCTCGTCGGACAGATTATCTTCCCATGTAGGGTAGAGCGTCTTTAAAATGCCGAACTCTAAAGTGGATTCCTTTTTTCGAAGAAAACTATCCTGCAGGTTTTTAATGAAGATGGTTTGTCAGCTTCTCGAAATGACACATTGAAATATTTTTCTTTAGCAAGCATGTCCAAGTGTCAGAAATTTCTTTAGCATTCCTAAAACATGGTTTCTTTTTCACGGAAACCTGAGTGTAAGACGACTTGTTTAGAAATTGCCTTTGTGCAGAATATGTTTTCTCCAATGCTTCCTTGACTTCTTCAATGGTCCCGCTAACTATATTCAGATCTAAAAGAAATTTTTAAAATATTTCTTCAATCTCGCAATCGTCCTGGGGTTCCCAATTTATGCAACCGGCTTTTACCGAGGAAAATAATCTCGCTGCATGAAGAGGTATTTACGAGGGTGGATTGATAAGTTTCCGGCCTGACCAAGAGATGGCGCCACTAGGCCTACCTTGAGGTGGCGTTCTATAGTACCATCCTTAGATAGCTT
>NC_046662.1:123501707-123521437 GCF_010883055.1 Belonocnema kinseyi
CAGCCTTGGAGGAGATTATGTTGAGAAATAAAAAAAAAAAATTCTTAAAAACGTTGTTTTTCTTGGTCAGGCCGGAAACTTATCAATCCACCCTCGTACGCCTTCCTGACAAGGGATCCTTCTGAGTGGATTTGGTTAAGGTAATTATTTCTACTCCTTAGTTTACTAAGTAGTGTGTGATAACCATCACCGAAAATCCGAATCATTGAAAGAATGAGTTCACTGATACTCTTAGGTGGCTTAATATTATGTCACAGCCGCATTTTAATGTCTGGTTATCTCTTGTTTTAGATTCAAGGGCATTTATAATAGACGAACTCATAAAATCCCAGAGTAACTCGAAAGACGTCCACGTTTTTCTTCCTGATGAGGTTGTTGCTTCTGTTGGCAGTGGGTTTTCCTGTACCTCTTGTACATTTTTCGTTTCTGGACTCAGATTTTCTTTTGTCGGTTTCCTGCCCATCTGCCTGACCCATAATGTCCGTTGCATCGGTATCATTTGGTTGGAGTCTTTGATCTCCTAGAGTTGCCAGATCATCATCAATTATATGTTCTGTTCCATGTTTCGTCCATTCTTCTCCTGCTTCCTATAAAATTAAGGTTTCCTTGTGGAAATATTGGAAGGAATCGTCATCGTCCAGAGGTGTTCCATTTCTTTCATGGACTATGGAACTTCCATTCAAACCCAACTTCGTGCTGCTTTTTGGCAAAATTTCCGACAATAAATTCTCCGTTTCAAAACAAATTACAACACATCTTTTCGTCCTCGAACTAGACCACACTGTAAACCCTAAAGGCATCTGAAAAAGATAAAGTGATAAATTAGTGTGCGTAATGACCAACCTGGAGACTTTCAATGATTTTTAACAGTATCTGAGGCTCAGGCTTTAAGCTCACCCATAAATATTTATGCTTCTGGGAAAAATGGGTTGTATTTTAGGAGATAAACTGGAGTTTTTTCAATGAATGCGTCGGGTGTCGGGTCAGGTGAAAGCAAATAAGGATAACAGTAAGAATGTTCAACGTCATTTGCATGTCCTCCAATTTCATGAATTTCATAAACTCCGAATTCCTCGAGCATGATTAATTCTTTTGGAGAACCCATAAAATATAGTAGGGTACGATTGATGTTTGCAAAAATTAATTTGATCTGGCACACTAAGTAATTTCCGTGATTGCTTTGTCCAATGCAAAGAATCATACCTTCTGTATAAATAACGTTTCGAAAAGTTATCTGGTTGTACACGAAAATGTTTCTATTCTTAGCTAAGAATTTCTAATTAAGAAACGATTGAAAATCTTCCTCGAAATGTTCAGAATTATACAATTCGCTTTTAATGATTTCTACAAGATCTTCGTATTTGAAGTCCGTCGAGCACTGCATAAACTGATGCTTCTAACAAAGAGTTTTAGTAATGTTTTAAAAGTTTTGAGAGTGCTTCACGAAATTTTTAAAATACCTATGCTTGCTTTCGAATCGTAATGCCCACAAATGTTTTAAGGGTCCGAAATGTAAAATAAGAGATGGAAAGTACGTTAAGTATTCGTGCTTCGGCAACAAGCGAACTTTTGGGAAACATCCCTGGCGGGCCGAAGGAACCGAAGGTGCCTCTACAAAGTACCCGTAAAGACCCCATTGGGTCCCTATTCGGTTCCTTTTTCAAAAACTAAAAAAAACAGCAAGATCAATTTTTAAACTTTGGAATTCGGATTCTAAGTTAAATTTTCTACTAGAAACTCACGGAGTAATCGCAATACTTTTTTTTCAACGTTAAATATTTTTAAAAATATCATTAACTTCGGCTGAAGGTGACTTCAAGCACATCCATAATAGCTCAAGTGGTATGTTGCGCGCGAAGTTTGACAATAAAATTCTCACTTCCATCGCAGCGTTGTTGTCTGAGGTTTCCACTGCGTGGCGCTAACATCCAGACAAAATTCTTAAAGTTACCGACGGAACGCTTATCAGCTGCTACGAAAAGAAAATGCACTTGAAGGCGCCTTCGGCCCATGTAAATGACAGGTATTTTATTTTTAGAGTTTTTAACGCTACAAGAAAAAGTATTGTGATTACTCCATGAGTTTCTAATGCAAATTTTTATGTAGAATTTGAATTTCAACAATTTAAAAGTTGATTTTGCTGTTTTTTTGTTGAGTTTTTCAAGAAGAAACCGAATGGGGTCTTTACGGGTACTTTGTAGAGGCTCCATTCGGTCCGCAAGGGATTTTATTCGCAGCTGTAAATATGCGTAAATCTCCGTTTTTAAAAGGGCGGTTTGGCCAGTGGATAGTGCAGGAGCACATGTTATAGCACATATTTCTCTAAGGTGCAAAACCATTTCCCACACAGGATCCTCAAGTTTTTCATGGGATCAATAACGGCGACAGGAAATATCATTATGAGCCGTCTTATCTGAATCGCTGTGCCAGTAATTTCGAAAGTGTGCTTTGCCTGTTGTGTAACTGGTGCAATGTACGAAGGCAGGTTTGTTAACAATTTTACATCATTTAAACGGAAATTCAAGAATCCTACTTTGAACCACCCTTCCTTCACTAAATACTGGAAAGCTAAAGCCATATCTTTTGCACCAAAACCTTCAAACACGTCATGAGCTATGCAAGGCGGCAATCCTGGATTGCAAACATGGTAATATAGTAAACAATTTAATGCTGAGTCAGATTTGACACCTTCGCTCATTTTCCCAGTTCTTTTTGCTTAATTGACGCAATGAATATAACTTTAAATAGTCCGCGGCAGGTTTTCGCCGAATATATCATGTTGGAAATCATTAATTAGTATCCGACAAATACGACAAACATATTTTGAGGTACTAAAAATTTCCGTTAAACCACCTATTTGGTGACTTCCTAAACTGTCACCCACCATAGCTAGTAAGGAACCTCTATAAATCACATTTACATCAGGCACAGAAATGGTAATTCCGTCAGTTTCTAAAATCTTTAAATCCATCAATAGCAATTCAACTATCTGCCCCCATCCAAATACATTCACGTAGTTGTCACGACAAAGAAGAACTAGTTTTATCATTTTAATCTGTGACCTTAAATCAGCTGGCAAATTCCCTATAACCAAATAAAACCCAATTAAATTGAATTTCTTTTTCAAAGGTCCCAGCGGGTTACATACTGTAAATGCATCCTGAAAGAGAATAATTCTTAATGTTTTCATCGTTTGAAAAAATAGGCTTTTCTTTACTTGCGCACCGTCAGAGATATCTAAATATCCTTCTTTTTCGTTCGAGAGTGGATTATCGCAATATTCGCGAACACGAGCATCAGCTAACATTACTTCCAATGCTTTTAAAATCGGGCAATATGTATAATATCAGGCAGTGTTTTCGCCATTCTGATTAGTAAATGACATTTACATGGGTGCAACGAAATCGAAATTTTTAACGAAAATTTTTTTTCTGTTCTACGAATTTCTCAAACCCTGTTGTTTGTCAAAATCACTCGTAATTTCCTGAAAGCTATTATTATAGACACCTTATATTTCAAGTTTCCCATTTTCTGACAAATTAGACTTTAACACGCTGGAATTAAATTCTTTCTGACAATTTTTGAAAGCTAGCAAATATCCTTTTGTCATTTCGTGCAAGATTGGTTCTGTTGTGGAATGTGTAGAGGACAACGTTAAGAACATTGCTGCCAAAGTTTTTGTTGAACTTGACGCATCATTTAAATTATCGGGGAAGTTATGTTCAACTTCCATGACGTCTTCTTGAATGCCATCAACTGAACTTATTTCTGCACTCGTACGACTTTCAACGTTACAATCCATTTTAAAATTGTATCGTAATTCAACGTGATATCTGAAGATATGAACATTCAGAGAATTTTCCGTTTTAAATAGGTTATGTTTTACTGGGCAATTGTTAAAGGAGCATTTTATTGGCATTGCAGATGATGATAAGTGACGAAATAAATGCTTTTTAAACTGGAGTCGATTAGTACATTGGAAAAAGCCACAATAAACTTTGCAAATCAAACTGCACATTCTCTCATATGTCGTGGGAATAACAAAAGAGCGGGAAAAAATCTATCGCGAAAATTACACAAGCGTAGCATATTAAACGAACGAATTAAAATTGCTATAAAGTTGAGAAATTTTCGTTAAAAAATAGATATTTATGCACCGCCAGTAATTTTACCAGACTGGGGAATTTTACAACGTATAGCGTGAATCCTTTTTTTACACAGCCCGAACGTAGTGATTTTCAACATACCATATGAATTCAGTCACAATCATAGAATTAAGTATATAAGCAACGTCATTTTATACAAAATGTGGAAATTTGCTTTCTAGTCTGTAATTTCAATGGGTCTGAAGGGACATTTTGTATGTCTAAATTTACACTTCGAACTGCAATTTTAAAACTTATTTTTTACAGTGTAGCTATTCAATCGAAACAGGGCTTTATTGAATCCAGAAGTAATAAACAGACCTATCTTAGCGGAAGAAACCGAAAGGTTTAGAAAGAAGGTTCCGTTTCGATTATTTCCGAATTTTTTGTGAACTTTGCTTCAGATTTCTTTTCGAACGCCTCTCTGTTTAAATTTTCTCTGAAGTCTCCCACATCATCTACTTATTTCCGAATAAATGTGAAATTTAAAATATAAATTAAATTATGTAAATATACATGTGACCGTCCACGATGAAAGGACCTTAAGGTTAAAAAAAACGATTTTCATTTCTTTGATGCTATTCTGAGGGCGTGTGACTCAAGAGCCCGCCTGACTCGCCGCATGCGGAGCGAGAAGTTGCAGTCGTAGGTTGAGGGGCTGGATGCCTGCTAACCCTAAGGTCCCTATCTTCGTTGACGGTCACATATACAGCGTGATTCTTTTATCTTGAGACATCGAAATATCTCAAGAAATATCTATCTAACGAAAAGATGTCCTGAATACAAACTTTTTATTTTTGAGAGTGTGAAGCGCACCTCGCGGGGGTTGTGAAACGGGGGTTACTTTAAAATTTCACATGGAAACCTATATTTTTATTGCAGGCTCAGGTTCTTCATAAAAAAGTACGTAAGTTTTACTTGAAATTTTTTTTATTTTATGTCAGATGGCGCTGCATTGGCGAAAAATGACATTGTTGACTGTTCAAGGAATGCGTTTCCAAACGAAAGATAAAGAAGACTAAGTGTCGGTTTGTTGACAAAAAGCACTCCGAAGGAAACAGACAACTACTAAGTCCACGACGTTGTTCTGGGTAACGCTAAAAATAGTTAATTTATTGACTGATTACATACTTGATGTAAAAATCAGAAGCTTGCCTTTAAAAAATAAAATTCAGCTTTATAATTTTTCTGCACCACTTTAAGCTACTTCCCAGGTGGGTTGAAGGGGTGTTAAAAATTAAACTGATTACAATTCGTAACAGGAGCAAGAAGAGATTTTAGTTTCACAAAAGTTAGTCGCGCTGACACGTAGTCAGAGCGACGTTTCTTTATTCCAAATAGTAAATAAGTTTAACTAGAACTAACACGCTGGGCCAAAACGCTACAATATATAGCCCTTCAATCTTATATAAAGGCGTGGGCGTATGTCACTGTTACATCCCCCTTGTTAGACAGAGTTTAGTCCCTAAACCTTTTTAGTAAAAAGTAACCTTTTTATTTTTCAATTGCAGAGTTGTTTCTTCTATTGGAGGAATGTTAGAGTAAATACCAGTTGTTGGAGGAGCAGTATGCACATTGGTCTTTACGCAGAATACACAGATCTTTTTAGGGATACATTTTGATATCATGTTGCCAGAATCCGCATCTATGGACGTTTCCATTATTAAGCATTTCGAGTAACGGGGATTAAAATTCAAAGCAAAACAATTCTCAATTTCAAAATTAACTTTCTGAAACCTCGAAATTCAAAATCTGTGAATTCTTGCGATGAAAAGGAATCTAAAAAGTGTCTTGCAATACTAAAAATCAATGTCTAACAATGAACCTCTGCCGAGGAAAACCAACCCATCTCAGGAAAACTCGTAGCGTTGACGAACAAAGCGCGGCAGGCGAAAAAAATTTCTTGGTCAAACCTGCCCTTACCTGATGAAAAGAGGGCAAAAAGTTTGCCGACCATTGTCTAAGATGAATCTGCGCGTTGGTAGTATTATGTACCTTTTATTAGTTCAAATTTAACTTTCACTACGCAGTTTAAAAGGTGAAAATATACACTTGGCTTCCTCCTGTGATTTCTTAATTGTACTGGCGTCGCAATTGTCTGTATCTATTAACCTATAATCTGGTTGGTTTCGGCGATGAGTTTTGTAGTTGGCTAAGTCTTTTCATTTATTTAGTGTGTCTTTTGCAGTGGGTACGTATCCGGTTTTAGTTTGGAATATAAATTCATGTTCTGAGATGAGGGCAAGGTGAGTGTTGTGTACTTTTTGTGGAATAGGGATTATATGGTTGATAATATACTCGTCTTTTTCTAACATTGGTATTTTGATGACATATATGGGGGATTTCTTAACAATCGTTACGTTGACATCGCTTATGTCGATGAAATACTGATAACTCGCGGGGTCGGCATCGAGGTGATACCTAGTTTGATGTATTGTCTCGAATCCCCGAATGGTGTCTGTTAACATTTGCGATGTTAATATTTAAGGGTGAACAATTTCATATTTCCCGTTATTTATTGCTGTTAATGATTTATTAATGTCCTCTGTTAGTTCTTCTATCAAAATTTTACAAGTTAAAACCTTTTTTTTTGTCACAAATAAATTCCTCGTATTGTTCTTGAGGCTTCTTCTGATTTTCTCGGCGTTACTAAATTCTTGTTTTAATTGTGTTTTTAGCTCACAGTAATTAATCAAAGAAGAGTCCAGTAATGCTTTTAATATTTTTGTATGGTTCTGTAAGGCTTGAGCTATATTTTTATTATCTACGTATAACTGATCGAACTAATCCTCTTTTCTGTCGTTTGTTACCCATTACCTGGTGTAGTAGTTGGAGTTTATTTCTGGCCCTCTCGTACCTTTTGTCTGTTAATCTAATCTCTTTTGTCTACGCGCAGATTGAGTTACGAGTACACGCTCGAATCGCGCGTGTCATTATATCGCGAACTATATTTAACCTTCGTTCTATACTGGTATCCTTGATGTTTATCATTAACTTCCAGGTTTCATTATGAAGGTGGGCTGTTACTATTTCCTCGATAAATATATTTTCGTTGATTGCTATCAGGGTGTAATTTCCTTTGGTTGTCCAGATGTGCGTCAGAATCATCAGATCTTAATTCTGAAAAAATTAGGCATGATCTGGTTAGCGTGAATTCTCGTTCTTTCAGTGTTAAACAATAGTTACGGGTCCTTTCCAGCTTGCAGAGAGTTTATTGGTCGCATTATGGTTGATAAACTTATACAGGTCACCCGGTTCGTAAATAAATTGTGGTAAAACGCGAGACTGAAGTTTGCAACGTTTATGAACGAAATTATAAAATTTCCGAAATTTCTTTAATGATTATTTGCACCTGGTGACAGTTAAAACAAAAATTAGTTGAATCCCAATAATTCTTAATAGCTGACTAAGTTTATAAACATTGCAAACTTCAGTTACGTGGTAAAACTTACTTGGAATCTTGGTCCATTTGTATTTTTCTTTCTGAATTTGTAACTTTTCCTTTGTTTCTTGTAGGTAACGCTGTCCCAGGTATTCCAATTCGGGTCTCAGATATAAAACAATGCTTTCCGACGAGTCCTCGTAACGCATGATCCATCATGCGCTAAATAGAGGCCGGCGTATTTTTTTACCCGAACGGAATTCTGTTGAATTCAAAATGTCCGTCTTTTTTGGAAAAGGCTGTATACTTTTTTGATTTTTCCTTCATGGGGATTTTATGAAATTCTGATGAGATCGAATGCAGAAATTTTTTTTTGACTTACACAGATGATCTAAAATGTCATCTATTGCCGGTAAAGATTATGCATTTTGATCTGTATCAAGATTTACTTCTCAATAATCTGTGACCATTCGTAATTTTCCACCCTTCTTGGGTACGAACCATATTGGTGAATTAAAAGGTGAGCTTGAAGGCCTTATTATACCTTGCCGGAGTAAAGAAGCAACCTATTCTTTCACAACATTTTGCTGGCTTTCTGGCGATCGCTAGCCTTTAATTTTAATAACTTTACCGGATTTTAAAATGGTTTCGTGTTCGGTTCAATTAGTACAAGGTATGGGATCTCAGTCTAGAGTATATACATCATTGTATTGGGAAATTACCTGCCTAATGGGATCGGCCAGTTCTGATTTAACGTAATCCATACGGGTTTTTTTTTTAAATAAATTTAGGATCCTTGGGTTATCAGTCCGTTCGGCTTTCTGTATTTCCTGTTCCGAGATTTTCGTTATTCTATCGATGGGTTCGTAACTTGGTGCAGTTACTTTTATAGGCCTATCAGCATAGTTAATGAATGATACCCGTAATTTCCCGTTCTGTACCCGATAAATCCCAGACTGTACATTTTCGCCTTCCTCGATCCAAACGCCTGCGTCTTAGTCAGGTTCAAAATGTGTGTTGTTCATCGCTGTAGTTCTCCCAGGGACGTAGGTTCCATCGGTGTGTAATGGTAGTTTTATGTTCTCAAGTAGCAGGATTCTCGGGGTGATGGCCTACTTTAGTTCAGCTACGTTGATGTTCTTTCTCAATCTGTTGATGATCCAACACCACCACGTACTCCAGAGGTGCATGGCCTTATACAACCAGAGGCAGAAGCAGAGGTTCAGCAACCAAAAAGGCAATTGAAATGGAAATACCATATGGACATAGATGATAGCGCCTTTATTTTTTGGCAGAGAAATGTGTCAATATGTATAAACAGATTGCTTTCGGCTCTTGAAATAGCTGCCATCAAAATAAGAGTGGAGCAGCAACTTCCTATTGATGAACACCCCTTGGAAGATGTGAAGAACGAAGACTTGATTGAAGTTGAAGACATAGGTGCTGCGGATAATCAACATTAAGTGCCGGATCAATTAGAACCACATCTGCATATTAACCCTCGAACGCCTAGCGTGACGAATGAGTCACGGTAGGCATTTCTCAGCAGGATTTTTTTCTTAGCCTTGCAGGTCGTTGCAGGCGCCAAATCTCAATTTTCCCCGATCATTTGCGACCTTTACCATCAGTTTACCGCCAGCTTTCGTCAGTGAAACGTGTCAAGTTATTTATTTCGATTTTTCGAAAACGTCATTTGCAACGAGATGGACCCAGACCACTGGTAAGTGAAATAAGATTTTCATTCATGATGTTTTTGGGTAATGTCGATGTTCTTAGTTTCTCAAAGGATCTCTTTAACGAATGCTAAATTTTTTTCGGCATTTTTCCGGACTCCTACTAGACTAGTGGGGTACGATACATGACGGAATTTTAGGTTTTTCGCAAGAAAAAAATTCTCGGCGTTGGTGGGTTAATAACGATTATGTGAACAGCGAAATCCCAGAAAAACTAAAGCACCTTGAAAGGAATTTTGGTCATGCTTTGATAGTCATCAGATATGTAGAATCAACACAATGGCATTCATTGTCCAAGATGAGAATCTCAAATGATCTGCGTTCACTAATAGAAAATTTTAACTGCAAGGTTTCACCTACGCATTTGAACGTAAAGTAAACTGCTTTAGAGGTGCAAACTCTCCTTCATTGTACAGCTGTGTCAACAGTTAGAAAGTTGCGCAGAAGAACTAGGCCTACAAATGCAGGCTTTGTCCTAGCAAGGGATCGAGATTTACCATGGAAGATCAGGTTGGATATGGATGTCAGCAAAGTAAGTTGCAAATTGGGTCGATTAACTCAATATAAAAAATGAAATAAAACCAGAAAGCTGATAACCCATGTTAATAAAATCAGCCACTCTCGACATATCGTGACATAAAAACCATCAATATTGGATATGATTATAGACTCCCAACGACAGAGACTTGATGTTTTTACTGCCAGACTGCGCTGGTACAAGAAAAGTAGTATACGAAGGCAACAAAATCGAACCTTTCAGACAGGCAAAAGAAGGTTTCACCGTGAATTGAGTGTAACCGAAAATAACCAGCAAGACACCGAAGTCCTTTAATTGCAAGGGCAAGCGATAGTTTTGAAATGAAGCTGACGAATATCACAGATTTAAATGTTACAGCGGTTTTGAAAAGGGCAAGTAGCTGGAAAACTTCAGGTCTGGGAATGGCGCACAGCTTTCGTTACAAGTACCTAACGAGTGTGCATCATGCGTTGGCAAGGTTTTTTGAGAAGATCATTGAACACCCAGATCTGATGCCAGCCTTTATGCTCCAGGGTATTACATATATGTTACCTGAAATATTAGACGCTCCAAATCCATCTGAATTTCCACCGATAGCCTTTCTTAGAAAACTTTCTTAATGTCTAACAGCTATCGTTTCAGATAAGGTATATTCGCATTGCGACATGAATGACATCCTTACAGAAGAACAAAAAGGATGTTGTGAAAACTCGCAAGGCCGTGAAGATCTAGTCACTACAGACGCTGTTGCCATGACTCACGCTCGTAAACATCAAAGGAACTTGCACATACCATAAATTGACTACAAGCAAGAGTTTCCTTCCGTGCCGCATGACTATTTGCTTGAAGTCTTAAAACATTACAAAATCTGTCTATCCGTCATTAATTTTCTAAGTCGTGCTATGATGCTTTAGCTTACAAGAATCAAGTATTTTGATCGTGTAGGGGGGGGGGGGGGGGGGGGGGGGGGGGGGGGGGGGGGCTATGTATATAAAAAGGCACAAGGCAGCCCAGAAACCGACGAAAAGGGATGTTTCTGGGGTTGAATTGACAGCCACGCAGAGAGCTGACTCCCTGAAGATGGTGGTGACGGATACGAGCTACCCGGACTCGATTCTCACTACAGATCAGTTTAAGCTCTTCAGGGAGGCTACCTGGAGGGCGCTCGAATGTGTCATCAGATGAATGGCTAAAAATTAAGACCTCCTTCTGCATGGGAGGGTTATTTGTATTTGTGGCAGCCGTCTCAGCGGCTAAAGCTTGGATGCACAAAGCTGTGGTCGAGACAAGGCCTTACGAAGGTGCATCTCTTAATGTGGGTGGAGTTGAGTTGCTCGAAAAGATTTTAAGGGCTTCGGCGTGGTTTCCGGGTAAACTGTAAGACCCGTCTGTGGTCCTCCGGCGGTTAGGAGGATTCAACCCCTCACTTAAGACAGCGTCCGGACGGATCGTCAGGCACGATTTGCCTCAGGAAGAGGACACAGCGGGAGGAATCAAACATCGTATTAAATTAACTTATAACGTCATGATCTCTTTATTCACTTCACTTATTCCGTGGCTATGATGCAAAACCGTGTTCACCCGAGTAAAATTGTGAATAAAAAAAAGTAATAGAATGCTCTAAGAAAGAATCAAGAGGTGATTGTTGTCACCTCTAACGCTCGCAGTCGCTGTTTAATTATAACAGTGGTAAAATACGAACTCCAAATTACACCATGCTCATAATTTTGTGCCTGCAACATAATCGCACGAGATTTCAAACATCGTATTAAATTAACTTATAACATCCTCATCTCCATCGGTCACTTGACTTAGTCCATAGCTATGATGAAAAACCGGGTTTACCTGAGTAAAAGTTTGAAAAAAAATACAATACAATTATCATACATGTCTCCGTGAAGCAATCATAAAAGTTCAGATTAAGATTTAGTAAGTTTTAATGGCGAAAATTAAACCACATTTACTAAAATTACAGGACTTCGTATTTTGTATAGTTCGCTTAATTATAATTTTTTAGTTTTTACCTCAACGAAATATTAAAAAAAAAAAACAATTACTTTAAAAAAACTTGCTCTGTCATGTTTATGAAGATTTTATTTTATTTTTAATTATCTTGAACAAAAAAACATCGAAAAAAGGCATAATATTCTTTTGTACTTTTCCTTGCAACATTTCCGTGTAAAACGAATGAAAAATCTCAGTCTTCAAAATAAATGATGGCCCTTATGCATGATCTTCTACTGGGCTAAAACACGCTAGTCGAATAGCCGACTGGCCGCTCGTTGGCTGATTTCATTGACTAGATCAACGCGAGCAAGTACAGGCATACAGTCGGCTATTTAATAAGTACTAATAAAAATGAAGAAAACATTTTTATTATAGAATACTAATACGCTTCTCACACAGTACCAATAATAATTCCACTAAGTAAACATTATATTTTTAGCATTAATATACGTGAATATTGCATACTATAAAAATGGACTGGAACTTGGATTTACCACCGGTTACGGGGATACCTTCAGTAGCCTTCAGTTGTAAATCCAGACCGTCCAAAGTAAGCATACAGTGGTTTGTAAAATATTTCCAATTGGAATACATAATATTGCCGCACACTGCCCCTGTCGCGCTACGATGCTGGTGTTTTACGCTTGGGGCTCGGGCGCCACTCTGTCAAAAACCGTCGCAGCAGCAATTCCCCATATCAGTAAATTCGGACTCATTGTGAAGGTACCATCGCTACTGCCGAGATCAGTTGACTAGACAGTCATAATACCTACACTCGTATGACTTACTGAGTTGAAATCTGGCAACATTGTGATCATGTCGCCGGCGACATGATTCACCGGCTGACTGAGATCTACATTGATAGAGCCTCGCGATGTTGCCAGATTGCGATAATCAACGTTCAGGAGCGCAAGTTTCGTGATTAATTTTTTTTTTTCATGTATATGCAGGAACCAAATGGTTAATATTATTTTTGCACCTCAATTTTGAAATACTTGTTTCTTGTTTAAAAAATTAACAATAATATCTTAATGGTGTTTACTTATGTAGATATCACTCAGTAAAGAGCTCAAAAACGTTATCTCATAAGATACAATGTCAAATATAACGAAATTAAAAACGTTAATACCTTATTTATAAAGTATCCTAGGCTTCTTAGATTTTAACTGAGTCCTTTTGGTGATCATATTTAGATACAATGAAAGTTTGGTTGAAATGGCAATGAAAATTCTTGTAGCGATAGTACCTCCCTAAATCCAAATTCCAGTGTGGTAAACTTTAATTGAAGTTTTTTGTGGGTACTTTATATATTGATTTTTGAAAGTCAGTTATATAAATTTATATTTATTTTTAAAGCTATAAGGTAAACGTCCCAGTAATCGTGACCATGAGAGATTTCATTGACTTCCAATATTTAGAAAATTGTTTTAGAAGAATTATTTAAAAAATGATTGGTACTCATTAAAGCACCAAACATCCTAAAACAGACATGCCCGAGCTGGAGAAATTCCCGCCAGCCACACATGTTTTGCGCTTACCACTATTTCGGCTGGGGAGCGAGAGTGGTGGTAGACGCGTGCAACACTCTCCTCTCAGACCCAAGCAGCACCGCAGATACGAAATATCTGACAGGGTGCTAGGGGCGACTAACGTTTCAATATCAATCTGTAGTAGTGACTAGAGTTTTAATTATTTTATTTTAGTATTTTTACATTTTTTGACAATAAATGTAATTAAAAAGAGAATTGTACAAAGTTTTTCTTTTTTGTACAAATGTGCATTGTTGAATATTTTAGTATCACCGTTTTTTACGTTGTGCATATGATATACAGAAATATTGTATGATACTTTTGGCAGTATAACAATTTATTAACATCATGTACAAGGTAGAAATGTACGTTGCAAAAATTAAATATAATTGAAAAATCTGAATCCCATTCCGTATCGATAAATTCAGATATGTTCTACTAAAACTAAATAGTTTATGTGTTAAATACAATATTCGGAATTGAATTTGAGCCTACTACGTTGAAATGTTTAAGTTTAAAAATTTACTTTAAGTCTCTAAGTTTTAAGATTTTAAGTCGGGGTTCAGGTTGGCGTTTACAGTTTTCACCGTCCAACTACCTGCGTATCATCAAGATAGGTAATATTTTGAGGCAGGATATTTCTTTATACAGCAGTCAGGTGTATTTTACTATAAGAATGCTGTAAAAAGAGAAAGTTTTACAGGTGAGTGATGATGACAAGAATGTTGAAATTTTGCAGACATAAATATTTTGTACAATTCTCCTTTGAATTACATTATTTGAAGACAAATGTAAACATGCTTGGATAGGAGAGGAGGGTATCTAGGCACTCGTTTACCACCACTCTCGCTCTCCAGTCGAAATAGTGGGAAGCGCAGAACATGTGTGGCTGGCGGGAATTTCTCCAGCTTGGGCATGTCTGTCCTAAAACATGATGACAATTGTTTTTACATTATATTTAATATTACTTTTTATTTAAAAGCAATTAACAGTCAAAAAGCCTCGGTGTCCGAGTTACCGTGATTTCCATAACTGCCATGTACTAATGTTCGTGAGTCGTTGTCCCAGTCTTTGTGAAAAAAGTTAAGTTTTCTCGAAATCAGTTTTTAGCAATTTTTAGGTGTATTTCAACTGTATTTTTGTATTTTAACTATACTTTAATGAAATAAAAGATGTATTACTCGCAATTTGTATAATTCACTTTTTTGCAACAGAAATTATAAATACAGTGACGAAATTTGATAAATTGCAGTGACTAAAAAAATTATGTGTATTTGTAGGTTATTTCTGTTGTGCAAATATTAAACCTATCAATAATTGTATATCTATTAAACATTTTTACTATATTATGCAGTATAGATGAATGTTAGCTAATAAAAAACTACTAAATAAATATTAATTTCACTGAAAAATGATAATAAACGAAAAAATCACTAAAGGCGTGCCAATATTTTACATCACCTTTTTTCATTTTAAGCACTAATTTATATTACGATTACTGCTCCAGTAACAAGTCAGTTCTCTTATTTCATTTCATGCCTTTTTAAAATTAATTAAATTATTATTTCTAATGATACATTGAAGTAAAATTTTGACATATTGGTACTGGTACTGGTCGGGTACGGACGTGTCGATTTGCTCCGCTTTAGTCTTTTATGATTTCTTGAGTGTCTCAGTTTCTTTTTTGTGCTTCAAATTAGTATGTTGTAAAAGTGTTTGTGGCCGGTTTGATTGTGACTTTTAACTTCGCGTTAACTCGTTTAATTGTTGCTAATCTGTGCAAACTTTTTATAACAGTTATAGTTATTTTTATTACGTATAATTTACATTAACATGGGAATGTGTCCGGAGTGCAACGTATTGATTTCTAGGGGTGGTCCTGAAGTTCTAACATGTGTGAAGTGTGGCAGTCTCATTCACTTGACCTGTGCTAATGTGGGCATCGCAAAAAAAACCTTTGAAAAACTTAAAAAGGACCAGATGGATTATGTCTGCAAGGGATGTAATTCTTCAACTATTAGTCCCACCTCTACGGCAGTAGATACCAACCCTGGTGCCAGTAACGAGATCTGTGATTCTCGGTACGTCGGTAGTGCAAATTCTGTACCCTTTATTCCCACCCTTGTCAATCCACCTGCTCTACCTCCGGGTCTCGTTGAACTTTTACGTCAAGTGGTCTCGGACGCCCAAAGTGAATCCCTTGCGCAGTCTCGTGAGATTTTAACGAGATTTAGTGAATTCGAAACTCGACAACATAAATTGAATGGAAAGTTGAATTCCACCCTTTTGGAAATGAAGAGTGACCTCACCAATTATACCATCCGCATAGATTCTCTTTTTGAAGATGACGTCAACATTTAGGGTATTATTAAAGCACCGTTACTAACTCATAATACTACCCCACCGATCATTTTAGTCAAAGTCAATCGTCAGGATCTATGCGATAAAATGATCGAGAGACATAAAGTCTAAAGGGATTTTTCTACCTCGAGTTTGGGATGGACGGAAAATGAGAAACGCTTTATTTATCTCCGCAAGGCTTTAACTCTACTCAACCGGAAAATCTATGCTATTGCTCTCGGTCTCCGAAGAGACAAGAAAATTAAATATCTTTGGTGTTCTGGTTGAACCTACTATCTGTAGAGGGACTACAATAGCAACCACAGCCTAAGTCCAATATTTTTTAAACTTTTCTCCGACTACCTTTAGCGCTAATTTTTCTCAAGTGCTACCCCTACCTAACTATATGTATTTCACTCATTTTCACTCTGTATCTTCAGTCAATCTTGTTTATTTGCATAGAAAAGTATTTAAATCTCCTTGCTTTATTTCTGAAACACTTCTGTTTCACCTGCTTAAACACTTATAGTAAACATACAGCATTTTGTTCATACATATTAAGTTACATTTTCTTTCATATGGCAATTAACTGCATGCTGATCATATTATGTGCTGTGCCTGTGAATGATTATCGATCTCAATTTGACGCTTTAATGTGTATATATTACTATGCTAATTCAGCCTTGCGCCAACTCTACAAATTGACTATTTTTTTGACAAATTAACGTATTCAAATTGTAATGTTTCTTTTTATATATTAATGGATACCTTAAGCATTTGTTATGTTAACGCCCAGTCTCTCTTAGCACATTTTCTAGAATTTAAACATTTTTTCAGTTCATGTTCGTACCATATAATTGCTGTTTCTGAGTTCTGGTTAACTCCAAATATATCTTCTAGCCCCGTTGCAATTGACAACTATTCGCTCTTTCGAAGAGACAGAGACGAGAGAAGGGGTGGTGGAGTTTGTCTTTTTCTAAATAACAGTTTTAGTGGGTCTGTGGTTGAAGTGAGTACAGTGGCAACTTATCCCACGACCGAATTTCTCTTGGTTGAAGTTAAGTCAACTTCTGATAGTGTTTTAGTGGGAGTAATTTATAAACCACCCAATGCCTCCTATGGTACAGAGCTTGAATCAGTAATTTGTTCACTTATTCCTAACTTTAACAGCATTATCCTTACTGGAGATTTTAACACTAACTTAAATCTCACTTCCAATCATACTAAATATCTTACATCTTTGGGTACTCTTCGGGGCTCTCGATTGTACCTCATGATTCCACTCACCATACTGATCGTTCCAGTACTCGTATTGACTTAATGATTGTAGATGATATTGATAAGGTTGCCTCCCACGAACACCATGCTATCCCTTTTTTCTCTAACCACGACTTGATTAACATTACCTTTAAATTTTCCTATAATTTAAATTCAATACCAACCCAAAGGCTGGTGCGGAATCTCTCTAATATTGATGAATATGCATTTCATGAACACCTAATGACGTATGATTGGGAAAAACTATTACTAGATACAGATGTAAATAATAAAATTGACGCCTTTACTAATTATCCAGTCTCCGCATTCCACAAATTTTCACTGCTGCACTTTCCTAAAAACTTCAATAAAGCTGCCCCTTGGATCACATCTGAAATTAAAAATCTGATAAGGGAACGTGATGGCAAGCGCCGACTTGCAAAAAGAACAAAAAGCAGTATAATACTAGCTGAATTTCGTAAACTTAGGAACTTAGTTCGAACTAAGATTAGAGATGCGTTTAATCAATACAATTATAACGAGATTGTACATAGAGACAAAAAAGAGGATATTTGGCATCTTCTTAGACGTTTATACCTAATCCAGCCCAAGCACGAATCTATAGATAGTAACTTTCCGCCTAATGACCTTTTAAAGAATTTTTTTACGTTCCCAGTTTCAGACTTATCATCATTTTCCACTATCCCTATTAATTCAACACTTAATGATTCTGACTTCTTTTTCGATGACATCACACCTGAAATACTTTTGGAAAAAATACTTCAAATCAAATCAAACGCCATAGGATTTGATGGAATATCGATAAAAATTATTAAACTTGCCCTTCCAATTATCTTTTCTTTTGCATATTTATAATGCTTTCTTACAGGTCGGTATCTTCCCAGATATCTGGAAAAAGACAGTTATTTGCCCAGTTCCCAAAATTTCTAAACCTACTTCCCCGAAAGACTTCCGGCTAATTTCTATTTTATGTGCACTATCTAAACCACTTGAAAAAATTGTCCATCTGCAACTTTCCAAATTTCTCGAAACATCTAAGGCCATTGACCCGATGCAATCGGGTTTTAGGGCGAAACATAGCACTCTTACTGCGTCCCTTAAAGTAACGAAGGATCTTAAATTAGCAATGGATAATAGGGAGATCACGTTTGTTGTCCTGTTTGATTTTTCGAAGGCTTTTGATATGGTCAACCATAAGGTACTCCTACAAAAATTAAAATCTTTTAACGTGTCAAGTTCTGTCGTCAAATGGTTCCAATCCTATTTTAATAATAGGTCTCACAGAATTATTAATGGTAGTGGTGGGATTTCTGACTGGTGGGAGGTCAAGAGTGGGGTTCTTCAGGGTTCCATTTTGGCACCCCTTCTTTTAAATTTGTTTACCTCTCACCTTGGAAGTGAAATTCAACATTGTAGCTACCACAAATATGCTGACGATTTCAAAATTTACTTATCGGGACCGATGTCTTCTCTAAGTAGATCACTTGTTCTAGTCCAGGAGGATATCGATCACGTTATCCTCTGGGCTTGGAAGAATGGACTCACTCTTAACCCGGGCAAAACTCAGGCAATTGTTGTTGGACCTACTTCATTTCCGTCGTTCGAAACTCTGGCATCATTTCCGCCTCTTTGTTTCTCGGGAATGGTTAAAGATCTGGGATATTTCCTTAATCGTACCTTGTCCTGGAAGGAGAAGGTAGAGATCATCTCGAGGAAAACACACAGAATTTTAGATCAACTATATAGGAAGAAGGACTCTTTACCTACCTCCACTCGGATACTTCTGGTTAAGAGTTTAATCTTGCTTCATTTTGACTACGGTTGTTTAGTATATGATGATTCGACCGACGATTTAAATTTAAAGCTCGAGCTTGCGTTAAATGCCTGAGTCCGCTTTATCTACAATTTGCCTAAACACGAACACATAACTCCATACCGACATAAGGCTGGTTTGCTTAATGTTGCCAAGATAAGAAAATTCTTTATGGGTAATTAACGCTACACTATTTTTCAGAATAAAGCTTCTAAGTATCTATTTAACCTCATTCAATTTGTAGACAGAGACCTTCCTGCACGCTCTAAGCTTTGTAAAAGGCATTCAATTATTAAGATTCCCTTGCACAGAACGTATAAGCTTCAAAAGTCATTTATAGTAAGAGGTGCCCGGTTATGGAATAAAAGGGCATATAATATTAGAAATGCACCTTCCCTGTATCATTTCAAAAACCTCTTTTTCAAATATTTATACAATATTTCTAACCCAACTCTTGAAATTACTCACTGGTAAACTCTCAAACTTAATTCTCCGACATTTCATCTTCAAATTTCCTTCTATTTTTACGAACTTTTGTCAATTTTAATTTTTATGCACACAGTTTTACCCCCTTAATTTCTACTTTAATACACATAAGAGATTCTAATTAATCACTCAATGTTCATTACTAAATATTAATCTCCTTCCTAATCTGTTACAAATTATGAGGTAGACTACATTTGTTTTAGTTGGTTTATAGATTTAGTTATAAGACTAATTAAGTATATTACCGATCAGTGCTTGTATAAATTAGTAAAGATCTTGTATTATCCTGTACCTTAGAGGGATATTTAGCCCTAGGGACTCTTATTTAATAAATACAAATACATAGTCGTCCTAGTCTTCATGACCGGTCACGATTATTCAAGCAACTATGCTATGTATTAAAAGCTTAAACCCCGATAACAATATTTAATTAGAAATAAATAGACAATAAGATTTATTAAATCTTTCGAGGAATCTGTGGTACTACAGAGCAGTTTCAT
>NC_046662.1:123521537-123524534 GCF_010883055.1 Belonocnema kinseyi
TTGCACCCGCTCCCAGCGAAATTGCGGTAAAATTTCAGCCACAACCACGTCTCACGACCGTGAGATAGATGGCTACAGTCCGTAACGGTATCAATACCACAATCCGGCAAAAGTGTCGTGCACCCTGAGAATACGGAGCGATCCAAAAACTACCGCCTTCTGTATTTTTCCCGCAAGTGTTTTAGCATATTGTTGACACGCAGGGATGCTTTTCAAGCTATTAACGAGTGAAAGCTTGGCACCTTTAAGAGCGCCGATGATAAGGACGATTAGTTTAACAGAATGTTCCGGGTACAATCGTTGCAACTCCCTTATAAGGTCTCTATACCTTTCTTTCTTTTCATTCTCCTTGGCTATGATGTTTTTGTCAGCTGGTGCCGAAAATTCGATAACGAACATGGTTCGCTTCTCGAAGTCAAGAAGAACCATGCCTGGCCTCGAGTGTGAAACAGAAACAATTGTCGAGAATATAAAGTTCCAGTATTTGCGGCACTTCTCATTCTCGACAATTGATCCAATTTCCCTAGGAGCATTTAGAGGAGTGATATTAAGGTTAATGCCGTAAGAGTAACAGAGATGTTAATAAAGCACTCTAAGTGCCGCATTGTGCCTTTCGATGTAGGTTGTTCCCGCATGAGTTGGACAACTAGGTAGTATGTGTGCTAAATGCTCGGGGTCTGCATGGCACGCCCTGCAGCTATCATCGAGAATGTCTTGGCTCAAAATGTGGCGATGGTATGTTAAGGTGGAAATGACACCGTCTTGGCATGCCAAAATGAAACCCTCCGTACCAGACTTCAATCCGGACGATTTAAAGAAAGCAAACGTTAGCTCACAAGACATTGACTGATCCTCCACATTTCTATGGAAGATACCGTGCATCCTCTTATCGAGGAGCTGTTCACGAAAGTTTTTCTCTTATGCTTTCTTAATCGATTCCTGACCATTTTAAGAAGAGGGTCTCTTCCGTTTGCGACTCTATGTGCTGTACCCAGAATAATCCTGTTGTGAAGACATCAAGACTCAATATTTCGTGACCACCTTGACGGCGTGCGATGTACAGTCGCAGAACAGAAGACTTAAGATGCATGCTTTTGTTCATGTGCATAACCTTTCTTGTCCCGATATCAAGGGATCTGAGCTCGTTCTTCATCCTAAAGATTTGCGGATGAACCTTTAAGCTTTCCAAAAGACAGATGATAAGTCTATGGGAGGTCGAATCGAAATCTTTCCGATAATCCATCCAAGCCATCGATAGGTTGATTAAAAGAAAGAGACAAATTTTCGACAAACCAGGTTAATTCGCAAGTAAAACAGATTACTTTTCAACCGAAATATTGCATTTTTAATTAAAAAGATTCAAGTGATGTTTGTGAGGTCTGCGGACATTATAGCTTTACAGTGCGAACTCCAGACATGCTACATAATGCTACTTTTTTCATTTAAAAAAATTGATATAAATTACGTAAATATGGACGGAATAACAACTTTCGAAGTTTTTACTTAATGATTTATTCATAACGACAATTTTGAAACCAATATTCAGATTCCTGGAGAAAATTTTAATCTTTTTAATTTAAATATCAATTATATGTTTCGTTGAAAATCAATCTGTTAGAAATATCATTCACTTTTTTATTGGAAATTTAATTGATTCAGCGTAACAAATTTTCAGCAATAGCAGCTATCGATTTTAAACAATATGGCATTTTTTCAAAGTTCCCTCTTTCAAAATAAAACTTTCAAAGATATATTCCGAAATGAAGTTATAAATAAACGATAAATGAAGTTATTTGCCAAAAAACGTTTTTAATTATTTTTACTTTTGTTACACCTATGTCTCAAATATGAATCCGTCACGATATATCGTAATAATAATATTTAAAGATTTAATGATACCCCCCCCCCCCAGACGTTGGAAAGGGTTAGGGTTTTTAACAACATTATTTTTATGACCTGTCAAAGGGGTGTTTCTGACCGTTCGGGTGTTTAAATGCACCGAAGCGGTGAGTAGAATGTCATCATTCCGCAATTGTGACAGACTCATATTTGAGCCATCGTAGTAACAAAAGTAACAATAATTTAAAACTTTTTTCTAGTCAAATCGCTTCATTTATCAATCAATTAATAATTCTAATAGTTTGTCGCTGAAAAAAACTATTCCAGCCAAAAATGTAATGTCTCTTTCTTTATATTTAAAATTGCTTATTTATTTTCAAGGAGGAATATCGAATATTTATTTTAACTTCCACTTTATAAGTATGTTTGATGATCAAAGAATTATTTTTAATAACTTTAACATTATTATTTGTTGCAAACAATTATTGGGCATATTTAATCTTGTTAAATAAGAGCGCGAACGGTAGCCAACTCGGTTGTTGACGAGACGCATGCGAATTGAAAAAGGATACCAGACGGAAACAACGGCACCTTAAGCATGATTCACCGTAAGTGCCTGGCCGGTAAGTGGTAATTGTTCTTCACTGAGTGCACAGACGCGACGTGACTCGATCACGGAAAGGTGCGAGCACCAGTAGACTTTGGAGATACTGGAAAGGGTTAGGGTTTGACCATGATTATTTGTGTGAGCAGTCACGGGGGTGCCTTCATGTCCCCAACGAAATGCTGGAAAGGGGCTGGGGTTTGATGAACATTATTTCACAGAGGTGCCGCCCCCCACGAGACGCTACAAAAGAGGGGTGGTTTGACCAACATTATTTCTGTGACCAGTTACGGGGGTGCCCTCCTTGGATTAATATTATGTCTGTGACCAGTCAGAGAGGTACCCGTGTCTCCGACAACGTAGGAAAGGTGTAAGGGCTTGACCGTAACTATTTCGGTGATGAGTGACGGAGGTATCTCCCCTAAAAAACGTAGTAAAGAGGTAAGACTTTGACTAATATTATTTCTGCGACCAGTGACAGGGATGCCTTTGAAGACCCATGAGACGTTGGAAAGGGGTAGGTGTTTGACCGAAATTATTTCTGGGAACAGTCA
>NC_046662.1:123524544-123524858 GCF_010883055.1 Belonocnema kinseyi
GACCTTGGGAAGGGATAGGAGTTTGATTAACAATATATCTGTACCCAGTCACAGAAGGGCCTTCCAATTACTGGATTCAATCCTTTTGCACTTAATAAACTTCAATAGCGATCGTCTCAGAAACTATCAACCCTAGAAGAAACATGTTTTCATTAAAAAATGTATATTTTGATTGAGTCTATAACTTTTGTCTAAAAGCTTTTCTGAAATGTTGTGTATTTACTAGGATAAGTGTGAAAAACTATGAGTCTAATGGGTTTTCCATGGTTTTCACCATGAAAATAAAATTTGCGGCTATTTTCACTGTCATATTC
>NC_046662.1:123524958-123527950 GCF_010883055.1 Belonocnema kinseyi
CTTGATCCGCATTTGAAAGAAATTAAAGAAGTTGGTGATTTTGGAATTCATCTCGTTTGGATAAAAACTCAATTATTTGATTGAAAAATTAATTATTTTGTTCAAAATGTAACTATTTTGTAAAAAAGTCCTCTTTTCTAACAAAAATTCAACTACTTTGTTATAATTTTTATTTCTTTTATTTGAAGGTTCATCTCTTTCGTTGAAAATACATTTTTGAAACTGACAATTAATCTATACCATTTTTGGTTAAAAAATAATGTATTTTGTTAACAATTCGTCTTTCTTTGTAGAAATTAAATTGCTTTATGGAAAATGTATACTTTTTGATTAAAAATTACATTTTTCGGTTGAATTAACAACTGTAAATATTTTTTGGTTGCAAAGTCGTTTTGTTGTTAATGCAACTATATTGTTAAAAATCAAAATCATAATTTTTGAGTGGAAAATTCGATTATTCATTTAAGTTGAACTACTTAGTAAAAAAATAAATTTTTTCTTATTAAGGATTCATAATTATAGTTGAAAATTCAACTATTTGCATTTAAATTAGGTTAAAAATTCAGCTTTTTTGTAGATAATACTCTTTTTGACTTTCAAATTTTAAAATGTATTAAAATGAAATTTACCTTTTTTAGTAGAAATTTAATCTTTTTGGTTAAAAATGTATCATTTTTGGTCAAAAATGCAATTGTTTGGTTAAAATATGAACTGTACATCTTCTTGAGTTTAAAGGTCGATTATTTTACTAAGAGTTGAACTACTTTGTAAAGAAAAGTCTATTTTTTAACAAGGTTTTATAATTATAGTTGAAAATTTAACTATTTAGTTGAAAGTTTAACTCTTTGATTCAAAACATTAATTTTCTTGACCGAAAATTCAACAAGTTGACACTTCAAGAACTTTGTTGAAAATAAATTTTTTACGTTGAAAATTATTTATCTTCATCTGAAAATGTAACTATTATAGGATTGATTGAAAATTAATCGTATATATTGGGTAAGTTTGAAAATCGTTTCTTTTATAGAACATTAATCTTCTTGGTCAAAAATTCACCTTGTCTTTTGAAAATTTAACAATTTCGTTCAAAATTCGTTTTTTTTCCCTCGTTCAATTCAATTTTTTATCACAGCTTTTATCTGGAAATTGAACTATTCAATTTTTGGTTGAAACTTTATCATGTACATTGTATTAGTTAAAACACCAATTATTTGATAGAAAATAAATTTAATTTGTTAAAAATTAAACTTTTGGGTTAAAAATTGATACATTTTGTTAATTAGATTTTTTTCCGAAAATTAAAAAAACTGTAAAATAAAAAAAATTCCTTAAAATCTTCCTGATTCTTTTTTTCTTAATTTTTAAAATGTTTTCAAATACTCACTTAAAATTTATTTGTCAAAATAAAAAATCATTTTCAATGTTCTTAGCAATCACAACAATTTTTGTTATTCTTTTTAAATACTGCACAATTCTCAACAAGTTTTTTTTTTAAATCTTCAAAAGTCTAAATCGTGTTTTAAATTATTTGAAATAATTTCAAGTTTTAAATTAATTCTGAATCTTTTTTTAAATTAAAAATGTAGCGTTTAAACTTAAAATTTAGCTCATTACAAATTTGACAATTCAATGCTTTCTATTTCGAACCATTCTGTTCAAATTTGTATAGTTTTTAACAGTTGTTCGTAATGGATTGGTTTAAATGAACGGTCAAATATTGCTGATAATTAACCAAATTTCCTTTTTTAATTGAAAAATTTCAAATTGAATGGTTTAAAAAAAAATCTTTTGTACTGAAATAATATTTCAAGTCATAATCGACAACAAATAAATTAATTTTCTAACAAATAATTGGTGATTTAACTAATACAATTTACAGGATACAGTTTAACCAAAAATGGAATACTTTAATTTCCAGATAAAAGTTGTGATAAGAAATTGAATTGAACAAGGGAAAAAAATGAATTATCAACGAAATTGTTAAATTTTCAAGGGAAAAGGTGAATTTTCGACGAAGAAAATTAATGATCTACAAAAAAGACAAATTTCAAACAAAATACATGAATTTTCAACAAAATTCTTTAATTTTAAAGTCAAAAAGACGAATTATCTACAAAAAGTTGAATTTCTTAAGCGGAAAATATGAGTTTTGAATCAAAGAGTTAAACTTTCAACCAAAGAGTTAAATTTTCAACTACAATTACAAAACCTTGTTAAAAAAAGACTTATTTCGATTTTTAAACCCAAGAAGATGTACAGTTCATATTTTAACCAAACAATTGCATTTTTGACCAAAAATGATACATTTTTAACCAAAAAGATTAAGTTTCTACTAAAAAAGGTCAATTTCATTTTAATCAATTTTTAAATTTTAAAGTCAAAAAGAGTATTATCTACAAAAAAGCTGAATTTTTAACCTACTTTAAATGCAAATAGTTGAATTTTCAACTATAATTATGAATCCTTAAAAAGAAAAAATTATTTTTTTTACTAATTAATTCAACTTTAAGTGAATAATCGAATTTTCCACCTAAAAATTATGATTTTAATTTTTAACAATATAGTTGCATTTACAACAAAACGACTTTGCAACCAAAAAAATTTACAGTTGCTAATTCAACCGAAAAATGTAATTTTTAATCAAAAAGTATTAATTTTCCATAAAGCAATTTAATTTCTACAAAGAAAGACAAATTGTTAACAAAATACATTACATTTTAACCAAAAATGGTATAGATTAATTGTCAGTTTCAAAAATGTATTTTCAACGAAAGAGATGAACCTTCAAATAAAAGAAATAAAAATTTTAACAAAGTAGTTGAATTTTTGATAAAAAAAGGACTTTTTTACAAAATAGTTACATTTTTAACAAAATAATTAATTTTTCAATCAAATAATTGAGTTTTTATCCAAACGAAATGCATTCTAAAATCACCAATTTCTTTAAATTATTTCAAATGCGGATCAAGATTTAAATAAGACTATTATAATA
>NC_046662.1:123528050-123529070 GCF_010883055.1 Belonocnema kinseyi
TATATTTTATACTTGAAGTAACGTAACCTCAAAATGCACGCATTAAGGAGGCGCGCGAAGTATTCAAATCATGAGAAACGCCAGCCCAGCATCGAAATCTGGAAATATTAGTATCCCAATCTCTTCATTTTTTTTCAAAGCAGATAGAGATATAAATAGAACCGCCGAAGTGTTCCGACAGGCAATCGTGCACCTTCGAGTTTTCAAATTCAGAAGAGGAGAAATGGGTTGCGCGCGCAACCCAGGCATTTATATCGTCTCCTACCATATTCACACGGACATAGACGTGTCATAGTATTGGACCACGTCTCGTTTCAGATCTGGGCCGTCGAGGCTCTTCCAGAGTGAAAGGCGGGAATAAAATGCGCAAGTCGACGGACTGGGTCCAAAGCCTACGCTTTAGCCCTCACGACCATCGTCCCACTCTTACTTGGAATACTTACGGCCGTAAAAAATACATCAGTATCAGTTACGAATTGTTCTGCCGGACGATCGCAAATATAAATAAAGCTTTTTTTTTAACTTTCTGTAAATAATGCATTCCAAGTGGAAGCATTTACTTATTTATAATACCGTATTTTCATCTGTTCTCTATTTTGGATGGACGTTAAGAATTGAAAAAATGAATCATGACCCGAGTCATTGGAGAAGGAATCTGATATCAGGTCTGAAGGATAGGCTGGAAAAATAGTTGTTCAGAGACCTCCGCAAACTGGAAAGCGGAGGTGTGAAAACCTTGCCGAAAGCTGAATGGCACCTGAGTGAGGTGTCTAGAACGGTGACTCTGGGATACCGGGCGACCTCTCAGAGTACGCAGCTTTATCTTTGCATGCGGGGCTCTACAAGGATGGACGAACCCTTTTCCGTAGCTTCTCGTGGGAACAACAATGGCAACACCAAACATAGTTGTAGTAAGTTCAAGACTCAGAAAATATAAATAGCTTCAAGGAGTTATGTGTTGCCCTCATAACACCTGATAAAGAATGCCCACCCATCACTACCGAGGAGGTGAAAAAAGTA
>NC_046662.1:123529170-123537760 GCF_010883055.1 Belonocnema kinseyi
GAATATGACAGTGAAAATAGCCGCAAATTTTATTTTCATGGTGAAAACCATGGAAAACCCATTAGACTCATAGTTTTTCACACTTATCCTAGTAAATACACAGAAAGGACGAGTTCGTTAACCAGCCATTTTTGATAAAATATCAAAAAGTGAGCGCATTTTGAAAATTTTTGTCACTATTTTTTTCTGAATTTGAAAATTCTGTGTATGGATATTTATAGTATTAAATAGCACAAATAATTTATCCTAATTACTTTTTTTGGATAAAAAGGAAATTCTCAGAGTTATAGCATTTTCAAAAATTTGTTAATCAACCGAAAATCAAAATATTAAGTCAAAAAATGCACGATATGAAAAAAAGTCAAGAGAAGAAAAACATTGCTTTTTGAAAGCCCTACAAGATCATCATAATAAATTTTTGGATTTTTTTGGAAAATCGAAAATTTAGATTTTGATTGCACAAAAAATAATCAAAAATTCAATTTTGTGGTCAAACTATGTAGGATACAAAAAAAGATGCATTAACCAAAATTGTTATCCCAAAAAAGATCTACAATTTCCTTAAGAATCATTTCTTGATAGGATGCGTACTTTTTGTTTTATTTGTGGAAAGCAACATACAAAATAAAAAAAGTGGGCCCTCTGAACTTTAAATCCTACGATAGAAGAAATATCATCTCATTACAAAAAATTATGAAATTTGGACCCGTCATGGCGTGGGAGGTCTACCGAGGAGGGAAAAAGTATGTGTCTGAGAGAAGGGCGAACACATTAAAAAGAAAACTAATAAATTTATAAGTCATTTATTGCCACTTACAAGGCGATGAAAACCGTCAAACCGTGGCGATGGCTAGTGGTGGAGATGTTTGGTCTTGACGTGGGCCGTACGTGAAGATCTGTGGGTCCTCTTCCAGAAGACGACATGGGTTAGCTGCCCAGAGCTGTGACTTAGCCGTCGGTGTTGGCGAGGCGTGCAGAGAGCTGATTACCAAAAAGGACGCATTAGTAGTGGCGAGCGTAGTCGGTGTGTAGGGCCGTGCCGAGCCTAATTGCCGAGTAACAATTCTGTTCCACCTTCCCTTCCCCGTGGGTGTTTCGGGGGTATACCTGAGTGTTATGTTATTTCTCTAAGATTGTCTAGGTCCTCCACTGTCCCGTCATTGTTGCAGAAAGAGTTGTGAATCAAGTAGATTAATTTTGGAATAAGTTTTTTGCAAAATAGACTGTTTAATCCATGCGAGTTTTCCCTAGTTTCAACATCAATGATATTAGCGATTTCTTTAATTTTGCCTTTTAATGCGATTTATTAGAATATTTTTGTCTGATTTCTTGCATACGTCATGTAAATATTGGTACCTTGGCAACCACAAAGCCGGTTTTTGGATACAATGTTTATATTTTGTTTAAAAATAAAAGTAGAGAGCAATAGAGAAAAATTGCAGTGACACTTAGGGCCGATTCCACCAGCTGTGATTAAATCCATGATTAGCTAATCATGATTATTTTTAATCAGCGTTTTAATCACGATTAACTTGTGGCGCGTTCCACCATGAATTTTTAACCTCTGATTAGGTAACCGTATGCTCTGTTCGAAATAAGTCTAGTTTCTGCTTGTTTCTGTTGTAATAGTGATCCTGATTGGCTGATTTCGAACTTGTATTCGCGAGCAAAATATACTTCGACTGCTCACGAACGACGAGCGGCGACGTATTTTTTTATGCACATCGTTTCCAAATAAATGGACAGGAATTAGTTATCGATTGAAATTGAATATAAGTTGTGTGAGTAAAATATATCGTTATAAATTCGATCAATATTTCACACTATACTTGAATTTCAACTTTGAGGTTATGTTGACTCCTATTAGTCGCTGATTAACTCTATAACAAGCCAAAAATGGCCGGTTAAGTTAATACACGATTAGACTTCTTTAATCATGTTTTAAAAGTTGGTGGAACGCAATCTTCTGATTAAACTAAGTTAATCATTGATTAAAATTTAATCGCAGTTGGTGGAATAGGCCCTTAGTGTAGCCGTATGTGGATTCTCGAGGCACTCTTCATAGACCCTCATAATACTCACTAAGCAGACTCCCTGGAGCGCAGTGAATTGCTCATATGTCATGACTCTTCACTCTTATGAGATGCAGACCAGTTAAAAATCTAAAATCAGGAAGTTATGGTTTGCTTCAGTTTTAATTAGTAGAATTAGTTTATTGGCATAATTTATAGACATTCAGAAATATATTTATGAAAATCGGTTAATATCTGCAGTAATTATGGAAAAATTGAACTATATACAAAAGTGTGCGCTTTATCGAAATCTTGACATCTACTTCCTCAATATGAATATTGAGTATTGAATTTAAAAGTACTGATTAAGAAGTCTTATTAACTTGAATAACTTCGATGTATCGAAAAAATTCAAACAGTTGTTGCGATAATCTTGTACGGCTTTGAAACAGGAACGTTCTTTTTATCGAAATAAAATCACAAGGATAAATTGAGCGAGTTTCCCAGTCCAATGTTTTATTATGTTATTTGTAATGCTGTTTTTTACGAATGAATCAAAAACTTCGAGTCAGATAAAACAGTGATTAATAACAAACTTATACATCTTCTTGGAGTGCACAATTGTAGTTTATTAATTTTCTTTGTACTACTCTCTCAATCTGAATAATGAATCTTCTTTTGAATAGTACTGATTAAGAAGTCTCACGACATAACTGCGAATGATAAGCCTTAATAAATGAATTGCCAGTTTGCTAGTTAACATTGTGAGATAAGCTTACTAAAATAATTTGAAACGACTTCGGTCGATACAAATTATCATTTTTATTTCGTTCACTTGAATTTCATATAATGAACATTGAGATGAGATTAAAATGTACATATTTAATTAAAACAAAAATGAAGGTTCAAGATATTAGTGGTAAATATTTTATTCATATATAAATGGACAAAATTATTACAGTTGACGGTTTTCAAACATGTAACAGCATTGATCAATGTTCAATTGCAGATTTTCACACCTTTTTATATTTACACATACCCAGACACATACTCATATACATATCTTCGTGTGTTCGGTTTTGGAAAAAATGATGCTGAGAGATGGCGCAAACCCCATGAAGTGCAAGACACATTTCCCATAAGAAATTTTTGTACATTTTTTTGTACACTTTTTGTACATTTTGTTTTAACACATACAATACTTCTTTACATTGTGGCCGCCGAGGTACCAATATTTAGATGACGTATGCAAGAAATTAGACAAAAATATTCAAAACTGTCATAGAATTCCTGTACAAATATTGTTTTTATTTCAGAACATTTAAAGTAAAATAAGATACTTAGACAGGGTTTTAATATAAAAGAAAGTTTTTATTTGTTAAGTATAAGACGTGAAGTGAGAGTTTTCAAGTTTTGGTCAGCATTCGTTGAACTGATAGGAAGTTTCATAAGGTTCAGTACTATTAGGGCATCTCAGTTAGCGTTCCCTTCTTTTTTAATCCTCCAACCATTCCTCGTGTTCCCTAGTGCTGTTATCCCTGTATGTTTTTCATTCTTCCTTATTCATTTCAACTTCCGCCTTCTGCCTTTTCTACTCTCCTCTCCTGGACCTTCATTTTGCCTTTCCTCCTTTTTATCGGTTCTCATGACCTGATGATTTTCCTCTTGAAAAGTTTCGTATGTTTCCCAGGTTACTTTATTCAACTGTTTCAGGTGTTGCAGTAGTGCCTTTAGTTTAATGTGCTTTACCATTTGTGCTTTAATGTAGTATGGAGGATGGGTTTGGCTCTTGACCATGCCTCCCATTGTTCCCTTCCAATCCTCTCGCGGTTCCCAGGTTCTCCAAATTTTTCTGACCTGTTTGTGAGGGTGGTGTCTTAGATATCTTTCTTGGGCCCTATTCAGGCTTTTCTGGGGCCAATTTTCGACTTGACATTTTAGTAGATGATCTTCAAATTTAGCCACTTGAATGATATTTTGGCAGAGATAGCACGTGGTTGCGGAGTTCATTGTGCTGAAAGGGGAACAATTCGTCATGTTTAATTTTGTCTTTGGAGTCGGTTTTTTTTAAATAAAAAAATGGAGTTGCATCGCTCATTTTCGAAGTCATTTCGTATATATTGTGCTATTGATCCATTGCCTTTCCGCCATTACCTAAATGTAAATATTTTAACTTAAAGTCCTTAAGTTTTCTGGCATCTATGTGCTGTTTTCTAGTTTCACGTCGTTTATGTTTCATTCTCTAATACTTTTTCCTTTAGAGGTTTTCAATTCGTATATTGTTGCAGAGACCTTTTTCTTAATAATAAAGGGACTTTTATATTGTTCGTATAACTTACCTGCCTTTTTATCCACTTTGTTTGCCAGTTAACCTCTTCTGACTGGCACCATGAACGCACAAATAAAATAATCATATTTTCATGGATCTATTATCTTTTTGTCCTAAAAACATAAAATGTAAACGCATATATTGTTTAGTGTACATATTATCGTATATATATGCGTGTCCGCATACGTGGACACCAGTACTATCTGGAATGAAAAGTTCGCAAGAAAAATGTGGTTCTAAAATGATTTTATTTACTTGAAACTAGTATATCGGTAGCATATTACGTGCCACGCATATCGCGTGGGTTTTCTGTAAAATTCATGACCTAGTGTGTTATCAAGTTTTTTGTAAACTAATAGTCCAAGAAAGGCAATTTTCCGTTTTGTTCTATTTCCATGGTGAACTGGATATTAGGATGTAATTCATTGATAAAATCGAAAAACTTATTTAGTTCATCTCGTCCATTTCACCAGATGACAAATGTGTCTTCAACGCAACTGAACCAGAATTCTGGTTTAAGTTTGGTTTGGTTAAAGATTTTAGTTGCTAGATGTTCCATAACGACATTGGCTATTACAGGTGAGATTGGGGATCCGATTGCTGCTCCTGAGGTTTGTTCGTAGAATTGGTTATTGAACGAGTTATTGATCCGAGATTGGTACTTTCGTAAAAAGAGATACTATGTCGAAACTCACTATGATGTCTTGGGGTTGAATGTGAATCTGTTGTATCTTTTTAATAAAGTCAAATGAGTTTTGGACGTGAGCGATGAAGTTTCCTGTAAAAGGATTTAGTTTTGCAGCGAGGAAACGTGCTAGGTTGTAAGTTGGTGAGTTTATTGCGCTGACGATCGGTCTGAGTGGAATGTTTTCTTTCTGGATTTTTGGGATCCCGTAAATTTTTGGAGAGATGGGATTAATAGGTATTAAGTTAGATATTGTTTGGCTGTCAAGTTTAGAGTCTTTGAGAAGAGTCTTTGTTTTTCCTCAGGTGCAGCAATAGGATCCCCAATCTCACCTGTAATAGCCAATGTCTTTATGAAACATCTAGAAATTAAAATCTTTAACCAAGCCAAACTTAAACCAGAATTCTAGTTCCGTTACGTTGATGACACATTTGTCATCTGGCGACATGGACGAGATGAATTAAATCAGTTTTTCGATTTTATCAATCAATTACATCCTAATATCCAGTTCACCATGGAAATAGAACAAAACGGAAAATTTTCTTTCTTGGACGTATTAGTTTACAAAAAATCTGACAACACATTGGGACATGAAGCTTACAGAAAACCCACGCATACAGACAGATACCTACATGCCTCCTTCCACCATCACCCACGTAAAAAATAATCGGTCGTCAACTCCCTTGTATACAAAGCTGTCTCCATAACAGACAAAGATAACTTACAAAAGGAATTGCAAAACGTTAAACAAATCCTAATACAGAGCGATTACACAAACAAACAAATTGATGAGGCAATAAGAAAACACACTCAAAAAAGCAAGTCAACACAACCTATGAAAGAAAGAGAGAGAAGAATGACCTTACCCTACATCCAAGGTGTCACAGAACAAATAGGAAGAATTCTCAACAAACATAACATCCAAACCATATTTAAACCACCTGCAAAAATAGGACAACCTAAATAACTCTAAAGATAAAAAGGCACCCTTCAGTGATCCAGGAGTATATAAAATGCCTTGTTCTGGTGGCAAAGTCTAGATTGGAGAAACCGGGAGAGCGGTGAGCCAACGTATGAAGGAACATGGAAGTAAAGTCAGGCTGAAACATTTCACGCAATCAGCACTAGCTGAACATCATATCAAAACAGGACAAAACATTTTATTTGATGAAACAACAGTCACTGCAAAAACACACAACAAATTTCCAAGAAAACATAGAGAAGCAATCGAAATCTTAAAACGCCCAAATAACATCAATAGGGACAATGGATATAATACCAATCCGATTTGGCTGTCCGTTCTCCCGGTTTTTAAAAAAGACTATTGGCCAATCAAGTTCGACCAGTCCCCACGGTAGGGCGCTCTGGCCAATCACAGGCATCGTAGAAAGTATACCTAAGAATATCATGACCTGATACCTCAGTTTCAGGTCAGTCCTGAATATGTGAACTGCAATGTTTATGAAATGTCGGCAAACAATTCTATTATTGGTCCGTTTGGTCCGTACCAATCGTTGAGCTTGTCTCATTTATTTGATCTTATACAATACTTACGTATTTTAAATTGACATCAAAATTTTGAGTTACTGTAACTATAATTTTGAGTTCCTCCAATATTTCTGTCATGAGTGGGTTTGGTTAGCGGTTCTTCTTCGGAATGTTATATACTTTTCTAAAGTCTTAACAGAATCTGCAATCTTTTCCTGGTTTTTTTTATCATAACTATGGGGTTCGATCAATCAGAACAAGAGGGCTCTATTATGTCCTCTTCTAATAATTTATACACTGTTTGATCAATTATTTCTTTTATTTTTGGGCTCATGTGTTTCTATTCCTGTTTTATGGGGTCATAGCCCAACACGTCAATTTTATGTTTCGTTAAATGAGTTGTCTAATGTTCTTTCCCGCATGAATTTTAATTTTATTTTCGAGAAGCTTTTAATTGGGACAGTTGGTTTTCGTTAAGCTCAACAATACCGTCGCAGATTTCTGGCGAAAAATTGCTTTGTTTGTCCATTCTTCCTAAATTATCCGTAATGTTACTTAATTTAATCGCCTTATTTTAAAAATTAACCTATTGATTTTTATTTCTTATATCTAACTGATTTTTATATATTCCCTTTTTAACTTTTTTTTAAGTAACTTTTTTATTTTTCCAAGAATTACTATCTTGAGCCTTTTATATTTTCTCGTATTTCCTATTATGAAAAAAATTTCCTGACTTATTTTCTTTATTTTTCCTCTCAATTCTCAGTTTACTTCGATTGAATGAGGCTTGTGCTTTCTAGTCGGCGCTAGTATCGTGGGTGGGGATGCTCTCTAAGGGTTGGAATTTGTGACTTGTGCGGATCTTCTGTATGATTTGTTACTGTATTTTGGGTGGTTTTAGTTCTTTGAGGTTGGTTGGGATTGATAGTTACTAGGAGAGTTTCGCTATCTTTAACTTGTGGGATGTTTTTGTTACTTTCCCTGGTACTTTTGAGGTTGAAACTACCTCCAATCTTTGATTTTTTATAATTATTCTTATTTTCTGTTTTTTCCACTAATGGTTTATTCTTGATATTTGTACTATTACTTTGCTTATTCTTTCTTGCTGCAACGTCAGGTTTTGTTTCGGTTCTAACCTTGTTTATTGGGAAGGGTAGCATGTTTGGATGTGCTTCCAATTCGAACTTGTTTTTTTCTTGTGAATCCCTATTATTGTTAGATGATTTTTTATTTTAACGTAGTTTGATTTTTAGGTGCTCTGTTCATTGTTATTACTTCCTGAACTATTTTCCGCTTTTTTTGTTGTGAATTCGATCATTGGATTGTTTTGACCTTGATTTAGGCCCAATGACATTTGATTAGACATTGGTAACGTTTGATTGTAACGAATCTAGGTCTCAAGTTAGGACGAAAATATTGTTGATAATGATTTGAAAAAGTTAGTCCTTTTAATATATATTTTGTATTCGATGGTAAGGTTTTCACAGGTTCTAGGTAATTCCCATTCACGGCTTTTTCTTGGATATAGTTTTGTAGAAAATTTTCTAATTTCCGCTAAGTACAAATAGATATCCTGGTTTCTTTTTTGGTTACAAAATTTAATTTTCTGTTTTATTTCTGTCGAGACGCTTTCATCTATATAAGCCTTTATGCAATTTTCGGTGAAATCAGATAAGGATCTCCAGAAATTTTTATTTATTTCGCACTAATATTTTGCATCTTGTATTAGTAACTCGTCTAAGTTTTGCACAATGTCCCTATCATTGATTTTATAACCCGGTTTAAATTTTTTTAGTTCTTCAAGTAAATGCATGCGACTTTCGTCTTTATTATTTCGGAATTTGATCTGCCGATTACTCATAATTTAAAACAGCGTTTGTATCATATCAAAAGGAAAATAAGTTGCTAGAATTGTTTGATTTTTTTGTGTAATCAGAGAGAAATAGAGTCACAATGCATTAGAAATATCAGTTGATATATATATATATATATATAATTAAAAATTTGTCATAAGGACAACCGCAGGATTTCGCCGGGAGCGGGTGCTAATCTGAAAGATTGCACCCGCTTCCAGCG
>NC_046662.1:123537860-123543173 GCF_010883055.1 Belonocnema kinseyi
AGTGGCCCTCAACCCTTTACATGTGTGCGTCGCGTGGCCATCGTAGGTATACCGCACGCACACAACCTAATATCGACTTTGACTCAGGCAGATTTAGAAATTAGAATTGAGATGGTTGATATTTTACGCCCAGTTAAACTGTCTTCGAACGCGAAGCAAGCAATTTTTGACAGCACAATCTGAGAGATAAATCAACCAATTTTGTGTTTTTTAAGTGTCCAGTCTTTGACCTTAAAATCCGTTTGCACATATTGTCTAGTTGTGCTACAATTATCATCCATAGCTGGTTGAATTTAATGCCAGATTAAGCACATCTACATATGCCGCAAGGAATTATAGGTTATGTTTCTATGTTTACCTTTCAGCTCTACTCTCATCATCATTGTTTTCAGGGTTTTTTTAGAATTATCACACCAGGTGCGATCGAAAAATCATGGTATTATCAACTCCTAAACATTTGACTCGAAAAAACGAAAATCAGCCACATATTTTAAGTGACAAAAAATTAAAGCACTGCACAATTTCAAGTCGGGTGGCCACTGACTGGGAAAACCGGGAATTATAGCCAAGATTTTTAAACACGAAGAAGTACCATAAAGTTTAGAGGAAAACCGGTCACTTTTCAAATTCATTTTTTACATTTGTGGAAGATTTGATCTAAATTTCCCTAAAAAGTAATCTTTTTTTGGGTAGTAAAATCAACTATTTTGATGAACACTCGTCTATTTCGAACAGCTGGTTCGATCTTTTGGATTAAAAAATCGCATTTTAATGTGAACATTTTTCTATTGAATTCCGCGTTCAGAATTAATCTCGTTTTTTTAATTCAACTATTTTGTTGAACATCATTCTATTTTCGACAGAAACCTTCATCTTTTGAACTAAAAACTCGGTTTTTAATTTGAAAATTTTTACTATTAAAGTCCGTGTTTAAAATTAATCTCTTTTGTTTAAAAATTCAACAAAGTAGTTGAATTTGTAAACAAAAGAGATTAATTCTTAACCCAGAATTTGATAGTAAACATTTTAGTAAATATACAAAATAGTTCAATTTTCAGAAAACAAATTTTTTCAACTAAATTGACGAATCATCAACAAAAAAAGACTAGATTTTGAACAAAGTAGTACCTCTTTCAACCAGAAAAGTTGAAAAAAATCGTTAAAAGTCTTTGAAATTTCTTTAAATTATTGAAATTAATTGAAAATTCCTTGGTATGTTTTAAAATATCCTAAAATATTAAAAATCCTTTAAAATCTCTTGAAATTGTTTAAAGTTTTTAAACATTCCTTGTAATTTTAAAAATACCCTTAAATATTTCAAATCCTTTAAAATCTCATATTAAATTACTGTAATCAATTGAAAATTCCTTGAAACGTTTTAAAATACTTTCAAATATTTCAAAACCTTCAAAATCTTTTGAAATACCTAGAACTTTTTTTGCAGATTTGAAAAGTACTTTGGAATTTGTTTAAATAACTGGGAAAATTGTTAAAATTCTTTGAAATTCCTTTAAATTATAAAAATAAATTGAAAATTCCTTGACATCTTTTAAAACATCCTCATATATTTAAACCTTTTGAAATCTCTTGAAATCTTTTAAAGCTTCAGATTGAAATTTAGAAAACAGAAAAATTTTAAAACGTTAGATATTGAAATGTTAGTAGATTAGAGTTTTAAAAAAAGGGATTAATAAAAATTCAAAGCTTTCGAAATTTAATTTTCAACTAGATGGGATCCAAGTCTTCATAATTCAAAAGTATGTTTTTCAAACAAAAAAATATTTATATAACTTTATAATTATATACAAAAATCGTTTTAGAAATAGTTAAACTTTAACTCGAATAACTTCTCGTAAAACTTTAATTTAATAGTTTAACTAATCTACAAATATTTCAATATCTAACGTTTTGACATTTTTCTAAATTTAAATCTGAAGCTTTAAATAATTTCAAGAGATTTTGAAAGATTTTAAATATATAAGCATATTTTAAAAGATGTCAAGGAATTTTCAATTTGCTTTTATAATATAAAGGAATTTCAAAGAATTAAAAAATTTTAGAAGGGTTATTTTCAAAAGTTCCAAAGTACTTTTTAAATCTTTAAAAAAAGTTTGAGGTATTTCAAAATATTTTGAAGGATTTGAAAAATTTGAGCGAATTTTAAAAGATTCCAAGTAATTTTTAATTGATTACGGTAATTTAATATGAGATTTTGAAAGATTTAACATATTTTAGGATATTTTAATAGATTGCAAGGAATTTTCAAATTATTTTAATAATTTATTACGAGATTGTAAAAGATTTGAAATATTTTAGGGTTTTTTTTATTTTAATGAATTTTCAAGAACTTTGAAAATTTTCAATTTATTTTTATAATTTAAAGGAATTTCAAAGAATTTAAATAATGTTAGCAGTTATTTAAACAAATTCCAAAGTACTTTTCAAATCTGTAAAAAAAGTCTTTAATGTTTGAAAAGATTTTGAAGGTTTTGAAGTATTTGAAAGTATTTTAAAACGTTCTAAGGAATTTTCAATTGATTACAGTAATTTAATTTGAGATTTTAAAGGATTTGAAATATTTGAAGGGTATTTTTAAAATTGCAAGGAACTTTCAAGAACTTTAAACAATTTCAAGAGATTTTAAAGGTTTTTAAATATTTTAGGATGTTTTAAAACATTCCAAGGAATTTTCAATTAATTTCAATAATTTAAAAGACTTTTAAAGATTTTTTTTCAACTTTTCTGGTTGAAAGTGGAACTACTTTGTTCAAAATCTAGTCTTTTTTTGTCGATGATTCATCAATTTAGTTGACAAAATTTGTTTTCTGAAAATTGAACTATTTTGTATAATTTTTTTTGTTATTGCTTAAAAAGTAATTTTTTTTTAACTGCAAGAAAATTAATCCTTTTTGTCAAAAGTGTAACTATGATTGAATGTTAATTTTTTCTCTAGAAAATTAGACTTATACAAAAATAAATTTCTTTTGTGCAAAGTTCATGTATTTGATTTAAAATGCTTTTTTTAAGTATAAAACTCAGTTTTTTGAATGAAAATTTAACTCGTTGTTTAAAAATTTAACTATTTTGTTGACCATTATTCCATTTTCAACAGAAGGTTTCATCTTTTGAATTGAAAACTCGATTTTTAATTTTAAAATGTTTACTATCAAATTCTGGGTTAAGAATTAATCTCTTTTGTTTACAAATTCAACTACTTCGTTGAATTTTTAAACAAAAGAGATTAATTCTGAAGACGGACTTTAACAGTAAAAATTTTCAAATTAAAAATCGAGTTTTCATCAAAATAGTTGATTTTACTACCCAAAAAGATTACTTTTTAGGGAAATTCAGATAAAGCTTCCACAAAAGTAAAAACTGAATCTGAAAAATTGCCGGTTTTCCTCTAAACTTTAGGGTACTTTTTGGTGTTTAAAAATCTGGGCTATAATTCCCCTTTTGCCAGTCAGTGGCCACCCGACTTGAACTTGTGCAGTGCTTTAATTTATTGTCACTTAAAATATGCGGCTGATTTTCTTTTTTTTTGAGTCAAATATTTAGGAGTTGATAATACAATGATTTTTTGATCGTACCTAATGTGATAATTATCAAAAAGCCTGAAAACAATGATGATGAGAGTAGAGCAAAATTATTGTAAGAAGTTTGGCGAGGTTCTTATAACTTTTCCCTTAAATAAAATTGAACGGAATGCCTTTTATGAGATTCGTTTATATTCTTCCTGGTATTTGGTTCTATTATTTTCTTTCTGTGTTTAAAGGAGCTATTTGCTGGCGGGTCTAGTCTAATCCCTAAATTGTTTACCCTTTCTTTCCTTTCTTTAAAAAATCTTTTCTTTTGTAGGTTTATAAATTCTTTTTAAATGTTCGTCGGTTTCTAAAATAAACTATGTGTTGTTTTCTAAAAAGGAATCACAATCAAAAGTTTCGATATTTGTTTGGAGGCAGTTTTCCGACTTATTTATATTTTTTAGGTGAACAATTTTGTTTGTTCCTTTTCTTATGTTATGTCTTTCTACCGATGTCCCTGGTTTTAATAAATTTTCGTTATCCTAGAAAAAGGTATTGCTTGTTGCGTCGAAAGTTTTGTTAGGATTTTGTTAGGGTTTTGTTAGTCGTGATTTTCAACCACGGCTTATTGACCTATTTATTGTTTTAAGGATGGTACCTGTATTTTGGGATTTGTTCGAAACCATATCTCTGATCTTTGGCCTCGTCGCGATATTATTCGAGTAATTGTTTTTGGATCGGAACAGCATATTTGAAGTGTACATTTTTGTCCGATTCGCTATCTCAATTTAAAATTCCTATTTTGGTCGAAGATTTTTATTAAAATGTGAATTTTTTACTTGATTAATTCCCGAATTTGAAAATACTTAAATTTTCTTCGTAGGACCTTCTTTGGGGAAATTGCGTCGAGGGACTTTGGCGTGACTCACGGCTATTATTCGCTGTATGTGCGAACTTGTTTGCGCGCTTGACCGGTTCGCTCTGTTCAGTGCCCGAAACATTCAGTGGAAGTAAAAATTCACTATGCTCCTCTTTTCAGGTCTCACTTTGCCCAAACTACTTACGGTTCCAATGAAGTTCAAAAAAATTACAATTCCCAAAAACTACTTCTCTCCTTCAATAATATAACTTTTTATTTTTAAGAAGCTTCATCTTGGTTTAAACCCCATTTTAATATCATCGTTTTGTTTTTTGTTTAAAAAAATTTGAATTCCTTCGATTATATCAAAGCCAAATTCTTTTAAGACTGCTTCCGGTTTTGGTTGGTTATTTCGTTTTTCTTTTTTTCTTCGAAATCACGTAATTTAAATAATTTTTTCTGTAAATAAACACGGAAATAGGATCAAATTAAAGCATGGATACTCTTACGGAGATGATGCCGAGGAGCGAGATACGGGAGATAGAAGATTGAGTAAGGGCGAGAACACAAATGAAAGTCTGATTATTAAGATGTAATAACCTACTTATTGCCACTTACATTAACCGGAGTGCCGGTAGCCCGTGGCAGGGTGCTAACGGTCCAGATGGTGGATGGTCGGTCCTCGCAAGAGTTCCGATTGGTCCTGACGATGGCGTGTGTCGGGTTGTCGGGGAGGTGTCCTCAGGCGATCGTGACGACAATTCGCTTCGGGAAGCGCAAAATGAATAGAGCAAAAACCAGGAAACACTTAGGCAGACGAGCCCAGACTAACAATATAAGAGCGATCATGCGGGACCTCGGGACCCCTCGGGGGTTTCGCCTAATCTCAGGCATGACCCGGTAACCTTTTCGTACAGGGCCGTACCGAGT
>NC_046662.1:123543273-123565632 GCF_010883055.1 Belonocnema kinseyi
AAAGTCAAGCATTTAAATTCGGATTAAAAATTTTGGTGTTTCCTTTTCTCAGCAGGTTTCTAGGAATTTTTGAGACAAAGTTAGGGTATTTTGCGTTGGGCACCCGTATAGCAAGGCAGGTATGTCGAGGGTGGCAAAAGGATGTGAGCGCTGAGAGAAGGACGAGCCCATTAAAAAGACAATCAAAAAATGAATGAGTCATTTAGTGCCACTTCAATACGATGACACCACCAGACCGTGGTGATGGCTGCTGGTGGAGATGTTTTGTCCTGACGCGGGCCGTGGTGAAGATCTGGGGTTTGTCTTTCAAAAGACGACGTAGGGTAGCTGACCGGAGCCCTGACTTGGCGGTCGGCGATGGCGAGGCGGATATAGAGCGGAGCACGAAAAAGGATGCACTAGTTGCGGAGAGCACAATCGGGTTTTCGGTTAGGTGAACGAGCCAAGACTGACGCGTAGACACGTTTCCGCTCAGGACTTGGGGTCCCCTCAGGGTATTTGGATTCCTTCTGTGCGCGGTCCTGCGCCTCTTTGTTTCAGGGTCGTACCGTTCCTAATTACCGACTAACAATTCTATTACAGCGTGTTTGAGAAGAAAAAGGTATATTCCAAAATAAAAGTTAGACTTTAGTTTGGCTTTGGCATTGTCCGGAACTTAACGTACCTAAAATATCAGAAGATCGGAAAGAAAATAGCAACATACCCTGCAAGCTGTGAAAATTGCGTAAACGTTTTTGCCCATTTTGATATAATTTGCACTTTCATTTTCTGCAATTGTATCAAAGCTGTGAGATTCAATTTACCTAGTCCATCTTGAAACGAGATTACACTGTGTTATAGATAGAAAATCAAAACACACAAAATTCCGATATTCTCTCGAGGCTACATATGTCGGACCCGGGCGCCCGTCTCGTGGTGCAAATTAAATCAATCGCCGAAACCATCATACTAATATGTGTGCTTCTTATATAATTAGCCGTCACTAGGGGCCACAACATGTGGGATGGCGGTGATGGTGAGCTGCGAGATGGTCAGGCAGATCTCACTAATCAAACTGCTGGCCAGCAAGAATATCTGCGACAATCGGTAAGCAGTGAAACATCACCTGTGCCTGCTGAGGATGCATTGGTTATTGTTAGCTATTTGCAACAAACTACCTGGACAGAGATAACGTGGGAGAGCATCAAGTGGGACACCTTAATAATAGAGTAATTGGTGCGTCACACGGTCAAGCAGGGACAAATGATGTTCTTCCGCAAACTTTTGATAATCCAACACCACAATATCCTCCAGAGGTGGATCGCCTTATACAACCAGAGACAGAAGCAGAGGTTCAGCAACCAAAAAGGCAATTAGAATGGACATAACATATGAACAGAGATTTTATACGCCTTGTTTTTTTCGCAGAGAAATGTGGGTAAATTGTGAGGAGGGAACATCATAGACTCTTCTTACCTAAATAACAAAGTGAAACCCAATTGAACTCCCCTTGGATACGAATTAATCCGCTTAAACGGAGTAAAAAAGTGCTTTTCTCCGTTCTAAAAAGTGAGGTTCAACATCCTGGACAAAAAGAAATTAAGCGTGACAAAAAGTATTTTATTGTTAAACCTGGACGTGCAGTTTGTGAAGGTTAATTTTTAAAGGATCAGGTAATTTGTAAAAAGAAAGTTTTATCCCTTGATGGAACGGTTATGGCGGTAAGTATTGCGATTTGTTTACAGCGATGTCCCGTAATATAAAAAAATGAAATCGCTCTGCCGGCTTTTTGACTACATTGATTTTTAAATTTTGATACATTCTTCTTGTTGTCGAACTTTTAGATAATTAGGATAGTGTATTAAATGAGAGCTTTAACAGATTTTGAAATTAAAAAAATATTTCAAGACCCTTACTCTCTATTTATGTACAATTACATTGATTTATTATTAAATGCAAGTATTAAAGTAAATTACAATAGAAAATGAATCGACTAATATCTTGCGCTTGTGCGGAGTCGAAATATAATTTAAAAAATTCAATCACAAAGTTTTAGAAACATCTTGAATGTTATTTTCGTTTCTTAATTTGCATAATATGCGTACTTTTCACAATTTTTTTAGATTTTTTATTTTAGTTTATAACGAAGAAGTTTAATTTTGCGTGGGGGCCAGAAAATCAATGAAGACGAATTTTTTAGAAAATAGTTTAACTTTCAACCTAAAAGGACGAATTTTAATCAATTTAAATTGGAAGAGAATGGGAGGTGATTAATAGAGAAAGGAGTGGATGGAAAGGGATCAATAAAGAGAGGTTAATCAAGCAATTGTGAAGTTAAAAAGGAGCAAGGCGGCAGGAGATGATCGGATAGAGAATAAAGCTTTGAGATTTGGCGAAAGAAGGGTTAGAGAAGAGATTTGGGAAGTGTGTAATAGCGTGTGGAGAGGGGAAGGAAAGGCTCCGCGTGGTAATCTCTGGGTAATGCTAATACAAGCGGCAACGGCCATTTTTTTAAAATTCTTTTATTTACTTCATATTGGGGGTACGTTTCCAATAAGAATTAATGGCTTAGTTTATGAGTAGAGCCGATACTCCCATCGCACTGACTTCGGCGGGCCTTATCTTGGAACCCTTTGAGTTTTGGGCTTTATGCCCATTGTGATATTTGTTTAGGACGCCAAGACGAGAAACATATAAAAAATTCAGTCAAATAACCGAAACCACTCTTCCGAGTAAGAAAAATGACCGAGTGAACTTGTAGAGACGATACCCCCATTATACTGACTTCGGCGGGTCTTATCTTGGGAACCTTTGAGTTTTAAGCTTTGTGCTCATTGAGACATTTGTTCAGAATGACGAGACACGTAACATATAAAATTTCAGCCAAATTAACGGAAACAACTTTTCCCATAGGCGTGTTACGGGGTCCTTTATGGAATGACGGCTCAGTGTAAAATATAGATATTCTGTGCTTCCAGTGGGTGAACAGTAAATGGTATCTAATGCTAATTTGCGGCCTAAAAAAGGTACGTCATAAATAGACAAAATATGTTTTAAACAAAGTGAATAAAATATTACGTGCGAAAACTTAAGAATGATATTAATTACATTTACTTACAGAGATTATGGCAAACAGGCGAATCATAACATAACCTCGAGATAATGACAGACTGGCTGGGCGTGTTTATCATTATGTTGATTATTTATTACTAAAGAAATGCTTTGTAGTTTGTATGCTTATTACTGAAATTGTCGTCAGTAATAATTTAAGCAATCATTAATGTCGATGATAAGTGTGTATCAGAAAGAGATTTTTCGAGGCGACATGACATGTCTGAATTTTAATTAATAAAGTTTTGAGGAAATTTGTTATTTTAGAAAAGGTTTTGTCTGGACCTCATTTCAAGATAAGGATTGATCAGCCACTAAAATCAATGTTACGTGTTACATCCCAAAATGTTATAATCTCTATGTAACGTCTAAAAATAGGCACAAGCTTTATATTGCATATAGTTTAAAATCATAGCAAAGCTAAAACAAATCATGTAAAGTATGAATACACACATTTATATAGATTAAGTAATAGTCTTTTAATATAACTTTATACTTCAGTACATTGTTAATGGGTAACCCACTTAGTGGAAAAACAGATATACAGCCAGACACACTGTAACCGAAAGTGTCTGACTAGAGCTATCACCTATGTTTACGTTAACATGGGATATTCATACTCCTGAAAGTTAAGAGTAGAGATGTGCGATTGTCGATCGTCGAGGCTACCGGAAGCTATTAGTCATCGTGTGCCATAACGCGGTTCGCGAGTATCGAATGACAGGTGCTCAAACAAAAGGAAGAAGTAAGCGAAGACGGACAGTTTCAGCAGTCATAAATATTCTTCTTCCGAAACAATTGAAACTTAATTCTATAACTAAAACAGCACGTATTATGGAAAAATATGTTTTTACTAATCGTATCTTGTAAAACTTGACCGTAAGTGTTCACAAATGTAAATCTATCTGTTAACATGGGAACGTAGAGCTATATAAATCCCGATTCTCCCCTGTATCTTTGTCTTTAGTCTCAAGCAGTTATACTGGCCACTCGATCTACGAACAACGAATCGCTTTGACAAAGTCGCGTACTTTCCAGTTTTTAATGCTGGCCTAAGTGCCGGACCATGTATATTATATGTTTTTTGGGTCGCTAAAACCGAATCCGAAGTTGATTTTACCCCACTACGTCAGGTTTTCGACATAACCTCAAAAAGTCGTCACAGACACCCAAAATGAAAAATAAAGCTGACCTAGCTTGTGAGACAATGTTTGTGGTATGTTTTTTGAATCGTTAGAACCGAGTCCAGAGTCCATTTCATCTCATATTTCAGGCTTCTGACATAACCTCTGAAAATATCATCAACCCAAGCTCTTATTATCATGAGAGCTATCTTGTAGGTGTGCAAATGACAGTAGATTCAATACTAGCAAAATACTAGCGATGAAATTTGGTCTTTGATGAAGTATTTTCGGAATTCTGATTCTCTAGTTCGTTAAACATATACTCGTGTCTTGGGTTCTAAAAGATTTTTCCTCTTAAAAATTTAAGCTAAAAACTCTGAACCGGCTTTGGGTAAGCCTAAATCTCGTACAAAATCATTCAATTCATACTGTGAAACCAAGGATGGGACCGATGCTTTTTTGGTGTTTCTATCCTAGTCTCTATCACTTTCGTCATCATTATCCATTTTAGTTTTAGAATTACTAGCAGAGTCTTCATCGATTTCCATCGCTCTGATATTTTCACCAACATAACCACAATCAGTTTTGCCACTTTTTGTGCTGCTAAAATTGGAGTTATTACTGATGAAACACTGATATAAACAATTTTTTATTTATTTTTAGCGTTAAAACCTTTGATCTGATTGCAACAAAAGAAACAATTTTCTTTACAGTTTGGTCATTTCCAAACTGTTGGAGTAGAGTACTTTATGTACTCTCTATTCTTATCTTTTTTCCAACGATTTAACATCATTCAGCAACAATTGCTCATCAATTTTCGAGCCAAAAATATCATTAAAAGTGTCACGGATGTCGGCATCGATGTTTTTACGCAAAGAACTTACTTCGAACTTTGAGAAGATATAGCAAAAGACTAGGTTTCCGAAATCCCTCTCTCGTAAAACGTTTTCCACTTATGCCTGCCATGACGGCGTCAACGCCGTGATCGAGGGTCAATATACTAGGTTTAACAATTTAAGCACTTTTTTTGGGTGCGGGGCTCCGAGACTTTTTGAGGTTATATTGAAAACCTGTCAGTATGGGATGAAATAGACATTGAAATCGACTTCAGCGACCCAAAAAACATATAATGTATATGGTTCGGCACTCAGGCCAGCATTACTTTTCATTTTAGGGTGCCTGTGGAGACTTTTTAAGGTTATGTCGAAAACCTGACGTGATAGGGTGAAATGAACTTCGGATTCAGTTTCAGGGACCCAAAAAACATATAATACACATGGTCCGGCACTCAGGCCAGCATTAATTTTCATTTTTGGGTGTCTGTGAAGACTTGTTGAGGTTATGTCGAAAAACTGACGTAATGGGGTAAAATGAACTTCGAATTCGGTCTCAGCGACCCAAAAAACATATAATCAACATGGTCTCATCCCCAGGTCAGAAAACTTTTCTTTTCGTTTGGCTGTGATATTAAATGCATACATTATTGGTATCTTATCAGAAAATAAAAATCTTTGAGTTTAATTCAAAGCTATTCGAAATGTTATTTTAGTCTATTTAATTGAAATCTCGTTCAAGTTTAAATTATGCTGTTAGAAATGAAGACACCAATTCAGTCAATTTTATTTCAGGTGTCACATTTTCAATTGGCTGTTGTCCTATATTTATAATCGGTATCACTTGTGAAAGGAAAGAATGCTGTGGAAATTTTCGACAAGAACGCTTCTGTCGTTCGATGCAGTGGAACGCCATCATATTGATAATAGAGTTTTACCTTTCGAAAATTTCAAACAATTTTTTCTATGAATAAAAGTTTCATTTGTAGGAAGGTGTTCCGAAAAGGCATAAGCACCATTTTCACGATCCTTTAGAAGAGACAAAAGAATGTTCTTAAAACCCGAATTCTCTATTCAGGAAAGGAAAATATACTAAGATACCTAAGCTTCTAAGATACCTCAGTACTGAATTAAGGCTTGAAAAGATTTATTAAAAAGACTCATTGCGTCGTCATTTTACGCGTCTCTTGAAGAAGAATTGGCGGAGGACAGAACTTTGACGAAGATAAGCGAGTTTGATTTAGATCAACGTTCTTGACATACACGGTAAACACGCTACCTCTCAAAAGAGATTTTCTTTGCAAGATTAGAGTACTGGATTAACTTGTTTCTTAAGCGAAGTGGAAAAATTCAAGGAATTCTATTATCGCATTGCACATTAAAAATAATTTTCTTCATCGAAAGTTTTAGACCCTCCTTTATTTTATTTTTTCTAGACAACGCAGAAAATAATTCTAAATAATTCAAATATTAGTATTCAGTTAAACTCTCGAGGATGCTTTCTAACGATAAAAGTAATTAAAAACTGCGAGAAAAACTTTTCTGAAATAACAAAGTTCCTTAAAAGTTTAGCAATTAAAATTCAGGCATGTCTTGTCGCCTCAAAAAATTTCTTTCTGATACACACTTATCATGAAAATGTCTAAATTAATTTTGTGGACTGGTCAAATCCTAATTTGGAAATCAAATCGAGAGATAGAAATTTCGAAAATAGAAAATTTTTGGAATAAACTGGCTAGATGGAGATGTTACTTTTAGATTTATTTCTGATGCGCTCTTATCATCAAAGAGTCTCAAAGTTTATTATAGTGGCTGATTAAACCTTGCCATATTTTGATATGAGGTCCAGAGAAAACCTTTTCTAAAATAACAAAGTTCCTTCAAACTATATCAATTCAAATTATGACAAGTTATCTGCCTGCGAGATGTCTTCCGGATACATTCCTACATTTGACGACTCTTAATGTTCATTTCCTGATGATTATTTCGTCTAGGATCGATCTGGGAAAAAAGCAACGCAAATCAGTTATTACAGTTAGAAATAATGTTTTAGTTATTACAATTATTAATAATTAAAGATTGTTTAAATTGTTACTTCCGAAACTGTTAGTAATAAACATAAAAACCACAAAGCATTTCTTTGGTAACGAATAATCAATACAGTGATACACAAGCCGGTCCGTCTGTCAGTGCCGCTTCAGTAGCTGTTTGTGCTGATTTTTAGCACCTAAACGGCACTGAGAAGTGATGTGACGGTCATATAAGGGTCCTATTGTATTCGTCACGAACCGGGCGGGCAGAGTTATTTAGAGTACTTGGCCGCAACCAACCCGACTCCCATTTTAGAATTTTCTTTAAATTATTAACGATTTTGATAATTTATTAATTTTATCATCATACATATTTATAATTATAACTTATATTTTAATATACTATTTTGAAGTTGAATAAAAAAAATGTTCTCTGTTTTGTCTATCTTATTCCATTTGCGAGATACGTTATATTTATTCCAATTTTAAACATCTAAAAGAAAAAGTTATATATCTAAAATAGTCGACACCTGTAGATTCTGCATTTCTAAAATCTGAGTAGCCTTAAACGAGCAGCGCTGGAACGGTACTAGGCAGTGCCGTTTCAATGTGGTTTTCAATGCTTTTTCATCGGCAAGGCTAATAAGTGTTAGATACAATTTACTTTTCGTCCATTGGAAGCGCAGAATATCTACATTTTACAGTACTTGTCACTCAGCAGTCATTCCATAAATTTATTAGCACAGAAACAAATTTATGTTTCCTTGTCAGTCCACATGTCTCACTTCATTGTAATTCGGGATACAAATCCTTCAAAGAAAAGCGGACTATTGTTTCAGTTCCTTCAGATTCAGATCGCCTTCTCGAATAAGTAAAAGCAATTTCTCGGCAAGATTATACTTTACAAACTGGTCAAGTTGTTTGTGAGCTACATTTTCTACCCGAACAAATTGTCAGGACGCGGGATGTGAAGGATCCCAAATGCAAGGTTACGTCGTCGGTAGTTTTACGTTTTAAAAGTTTTATACTTCAAATATTATTAAAGAATAATTTAAATAGAATTCAAACTAAGAGTTAAAAAAAAATGTTATACAATTAAGTTAACGAAACGGGATATGTGAGTGTTTTGTATTAATACAAAAATAATGTTAGAATTTATTATTATAAGAAATATTTTATCGATTTTTAACAATAATTATTTATTAAATTATAAAAACAAAATTTTAGTTGCCTAAAAAAATTTATGCAGGAAAAATTCTCTGTTGACAGCGTTTATTTATTTATTATTCTAAAAATATGAAAAATTGCGTTAAAAAAACTACTTATGTATTTCTTGTCAGTTTAAAAAAATTCATTTTCATGATAAAGATATCTTGGGAGTTTCATGCGGGCTAAATAACTTTTTTCGCCAGGGGATTTTTTTTTATATAAACAAATTTTCTAGTTTTTCTTGTAAAGAGCGACAGACACGAAAAATTTCTAAGAATTAACATTTGTAGGAACGAAAGAATTCTTTCGCCCTCAAACATGGTTTAGTCTGCATAAAGCTGATAGGATGCCTTTCTTATATTAGCACACATTTTTCAAAAATATTGGGAAGAATGAAAAGGTGAGATTTTCTAGAAAATATATTTTTTCATTTTCTCAAAATTTGAATAGAATAGAAGAAATGGAAGAAAGGCATAAGATCAGTTTTATGTGGGCTAAACAATTTTTGAAGCCGAGAGAATTATTTTTTTCCTACAAATTTAATTTAACTAATACATGACACTAAAAGTTTTCATGTATGATAGTACTAAGATTTTAATTTATTTAGTTATGCATTTTAGAACAATATACTGAATTTGTTGATTTTACTAATATTTACTTATTCGTTTAATTAATTCAGCCCCCCCCCCGTTTTTTCCTTGTATATTTTGTAGAAAAATGTATTTTATTTCTTTATAACAATAAATGATGGAATAAAAAAGGTTTGAATTATAGAAATTTTTTTACGTAACAATTTTAATTGGCTTGTTATATTTAGCCAAAAAATTTTTTTTCGTTCCTTAAAATTTAATTAGTGAAATTGAAAACTACTCATTTCCTAATTTATCATATTAAAAACAAAAACTAAAATGCTATTAAACTTGATAATTTCATTATTCAACTTTCTCAAATATCTTTATATCATAATTTTATTTTGTTACATTTTTTATAATATTTCGATTACTCTTAGGATTTTTATTTTCTCAATAGGGTTTCGACATCCAATTTATCAGAAAATTAATTTATATTTGTTATTAAACATATTATTCTTAATATGTAGTACTCATTAAATATTTAATTAAAAAACAACTACTTATTTTTACATGTTTATTACTTATCGTTAATAACAAACATGTTTAAAGTTATAATTTTATATTGAAATGCCATTAGAATAAATCCAAATATAATGAAAATTGTTAAACGCTTTTAAATTTTGCTTGAAATATATGAAATTTTGAGAATACAGCGATATATAGCGCTTTTAAAATAATGTTTTTCAATAATCCTTTGATTTCAAAGATTTGTACATTCTTTTAAATATCAATTACCCATCAAAGAATTGTTGGTCTTAAGGGCATGTGATACTTCGCCGTGTGGTCAATCGGGTACAGTTCGCCCGGCTTTTTCCCGCAAAAATGAAAATTTTTTAAAACTTAATTCGGAGAAAACAACTTTATTGTGCTAAATAAAAATTTTATGTATGTGACATATATTGTGGTTAGAATAGTTTTACAGCTCTCTTTCATTCCGATAATTTAGGTCTCGGTCGTACCAAATCTGTAGGTAGTGTTCAAGAATAATTCTGTGACAGAGTTGTAACATACATAACCTCAAAATATACACACATCAAATTTAGCAAAATTTTTTTTTAATTCACACACAAAACAAGTGTGTGGGGACGTCCGTTAGCATGTTCGCTATCATTCCCCAGATTTTGAAGACAAAAACTTCATTATTGTAGGAAAAAAGCCGAGGAAATCTAACACTGACAAAGTCGATACTACTTCCTAATTGCGACACAAATTAATCAAATTTAGACAAATTAAAATCTTTTGAATCAATCCAAAAAAATGTGTAGGGAACGTCCGTTAGCATGTCTGCCCAAATCGATAATTTTTTAAGTATCACATGCCCTTAATTTTATAAACTGAAGTGATCATGAATTTTTCTATTTAATATTAATTATTGAGTTTCCCATAAGACCAATGCTTTTCTGGAACAGGGCGATTGACGCGCCGCCCTGTGGATTAGTTCATCCGCGAAGTGGAACTTGTAACCGAAAACTACCTTTTCTAGTAGTAGGATAGAGCTGGTATAAATATTGCATGAAACTTCAGATAGTTTAAAGAAATAAAATCAAAGTCTAGATTAAATATATAATAATACATCAAAGACTATTCGGACATTATCGTTTTAATATCACTGACTTTTACAGCTTTGTACACATTCAAATAACAAAGGGAGTGTCATGTGCAATAACTTTATCATTCGAATAATATTTTAGCTTTCAATGTTTTCAACTGACGGATAAGAACGCGGAGTATTTACGATAATTGCATAGTTGTTATCGTAGAAATCTGGGTCTCTTTGATTTAATAATAGCCTTGATACTCAATCGGGGGAATCGAAACGAAAACAACCAGGGCCGTTTAAAGTATTAAGTTACATAGAAATGTCGAATTATAATAACACGATATATAAGAAAAATAGGGGTATGTTCGCACATCTATCTCCGCCGCAATTTTTGGTAATGCTACTTTTAAAACTAGTAGCAATGAATGTTAAACTTTTCCGTTGACTCCTAAAAAACACTTCACTCCGAAACAATTAGAAACAGGAGGAAAACCATGCGAAAACACTCAAACCCACTCAAACCAAAAGTAAACCCGTGCTGATGGCAGGAGACTGTGGGATGCTACGAGAGACAGAGTGGGGCATGATCTTAGATCATGGAGCGGGGAGAGTGGGAGACTACTAGGCGCGCGACGGCAGTTATCATTTTCAACAACTAAACACGCCAACACGCAACTGATTCCTTCGTGCGTCGTTTCGCCTACCTTGCTTCTCAAGGCTTCCACCACAATTCGTATCAAGATTCGTGGCAAGAAGGCTGCGCCAGTATGGTTGTGACAGGTACTTGCTGTAGCAGATATGGATACTCTGTAACAATAATTCTTGTAGATTTAGATTATTCACGAAATGGCTAAGTGTTTGCAGAGTAGACCCATTTACCATGCTAATGCACCAAAAATGGTATAGGTGGTTGTGGTCAGCTTGGCTACAGTGGTGATGTGAGTTGTGAAATTTCGAAAAGGATAGGCAGAGAAAATTTATAGTATGTGAAAACTGAAATAGAACGTCGGATCCCTAATTAACAGTGCGCCTCCAAATATGTAATTTGTGTTGAGCATCTAGGTACCTCTGATCAAATATTCAGGCAAATGCGAGCGCTTCTGATAAAAATCCGGCTATAGACGATATGGGATTTTCGTGATTAAAAACCCCAAAGGATTTAATAGGTACGGCATGATCCGAAGTTTTATTGGAAGTGGGGTATCCCCTCTGTAAAATATACCTCAATAAATTTCTGTAATTTTAAGCGCAAGATTAATTTTTTTGTTGGAACTTTGAAAACGCTTTTTTCGGGAAAAAAGAATTTACAGTTGTCATATCCGATTCAGAAAAACGGGAATATCTCCAAATAATAACCGTTCATGGTCCTGCCGAGTTTTTAAACTGCCTGTAATAAAGTTTTTTTACTGTAGAATCTTAAAATTGTACAATATTTAAGAGGTTTGTATGAAGTTAGAAATTCGTTTTCTTATTGAAGCAATATTTTATGTTTAAGGCGACATTACATGATGACACTTGAAGTGCCATGCCGTGACAAAAGTTATCAGTGGTTACTACAATGGATCACATATAAAGGTGCCAAGAAAACTCAGCATCTTTCAGTAGAAACAAGTTTCGAACAGAAGGAAACTGGCCACGTAAAAACTAAATATGCTTTTATACCAAGTGTAGGAACACATTTTTTCAGGTTAGTGGCTGCAATTATAGGGCAAATGAACAGATTGTCGATTCTATTTTCACTATTTTGTCATGTACGCTTAATTTTTATGATTCAGAATCTTAATGAAATTTTATTTGTTGAGTTTAATTAAAAAAAAAAAACATTAAAATTTTAGGTTAAAATAAATCTAATCTTTAAATTATTTAGTGTTTAAAATTATTACTATTATTTTAGGTATAAGAGCAAGTGGATAAAAGTAGAAAGAACGCGAGAGCAGCAAACTATAGATATGCAAATGGGAATACCATTTGAGACGGTACAGCTCACATCTTTTGGAAGGGACAAGAATATCTACTTTAATATCCTCGAAGAAGGTTAAAATTTTTTCGATATTTACCCACAAAATGAGTAACCTTCCTTAAACTGTGAAGCACGACTATCCAGATCGACATGAACAAATTATATCTTCCTATGTTAAGCTGTCAAGATGAAGGAATAATAGTAATAATAAAGAACCTCAATGGCTCAGTTGGTTGAGTGCTCGGACTTCACGCTAGAGGTCCGGAGTTCGATCCCTGAGCTAGGACCTCTGGAAATTTTTCTATGTACCTTTACCGAAGTTCTGGTGTTTCGGATTCCACCTGAAGTTGTAAGTCACGCCGGTCCAGAATCAAGGAAAAGTGGACCCAAAATGGATCCAAAATCGGCTAACTCAGAAAGATTTTATATCGTTTGAAAATTTCAAAAATGTAAAATATAAAATCTTCGCTGATCGGTTTCGCAAGTTACGGACGTTCGTGTATTTATAATATACACCCTCATGAAAAGCAGGGCATCTTGATCCCAATATGAGAAAATTGAGTATGCATGTATGAGTTATTGTTGAAAATCTTGTTTCTTTTCGGAAATTTATTAATATTTTGATCTACAGGCTCTCTGAATGATGTCATTTTAAAGTATTTTCGTTTTTGCAACTTATCTCAAAATGCTGCAGCTAATTTTTGCAAGGTTATTGTTTTTAAAATTATATTTATAGTGTGTGCCGCTAGGTAGCGTATAAAAATCCCTGATAGATGAAGATAAATACACAAGAGCTCCAATATAACAACAGCTATAGAAACATAACCAGTCAATGCTGTATGAACCGTTTCTTTTGTATTTTTAACCATAGTAATAAATATTTCTTTAATTTTGTCCTGTTTTTATTGTCTAGTACATATAATAATTTAAACTTGAAAAAAAACTTATTTAATGTCCACCGATACATATAATTTTAAGAAAAAACTACAAAGAAATCCTTTAAGAGGAAAAAGTTAATTTGCAACTAAAAAAGTTATTTTCAAACCAAATAGTTAAATTGTCTGCAAAAGCCCTCATTCTATACTAATAGTTAAAATTTATAAAAGATAAAATTTCTTTCGAAAGAGATTAGTTTCAAACCAAAAACACGAATTTTCGTTTAACGTTGAGCGCTGCCTCTTCTTCTTCCCCGACATACGAAAAACTGAACACAACCGCGTATACCTGCCCATGCTTACCGCTCCGCTACAATCTTGTTTTGAAAATTAAACTTTTAAAGCTAAAAATCATTCAATTTTTCAATCAGATTATCTGTTTTTGAGGTATTTAGCGTAAAAGGGAAATAGTATAAAAGTAGCCTTATTCAGAGAGCTGGTAGATCAAAATATCAATAAATTTTAGAAAAAAAACAAGACTTTTAATAATAAATCATCCATACATACCCAAAAAACCGATCAGCTAGTATTTTCAATTTTACATTTTTTTAATCTCCAAACGATATAGACACAATGCTCTTATCAGATCACTTGATTGCATTGCAGAAATTCTTCCATGATTGATGATATATACCATGAGAGCCCCGTGCACACTATTAATAAATAAAAATCAAAACTCGAACAAAAAATGCCTTCGCCATATTGGGCTGGAACCATCTTAAGCCTGAGACATTAATTTCTAGGTAGGCTTGAGCTTTCCTCTCATGACTTTGACGGCTATGTTGGCGGTAGCATTGCCACTGACAGGGTTTCCCATGCCAAATAGGCTGATAACGAAGAGGAGAGGGCCTAAGCAGAACACCAAAACCCAAATAATATTAGAGAGCATACAATAAAGATATTAAAACGCATGTCGCTTCCTGAGGATCGTCGGGCCACCCTTGCAGCCACATCTGGGGGCCACAGCATGCGGGCCGGTGGCGATGTTGAGCTGCAAGATAGTCAGATCTCACTAATCAAACAGCTGACCAGCAAGAACATCTGCGACAAAGGGTAAGCAGTGGAACATCAACTGTGCCTACTGACGATGCTTTGACTAGCGTTAGCCATTTGCAGCCAACCACCTCGACAGAAATACCGTGGGAGAGCATCAATTGGGATACCACAATGAAAGAGGAATTTGTGCGTCTCTATTACGATAGTGCGAAGTTGGAAACGAAAATGGAAAAAGGATACAATTTCAAAACGAAATTTGCTGCAAAGTATCCTAATATACAGAAAGTCGCACTGAGAGATCTTATCGGTAAGGTGAAGGTCATCAGGACTAATCTACACGTGACAGAAGACCAAGCAATGGAGATTGAACAACAGGTTGATTTAGCGCGGAAAAACGACGGCAATGACCATCAGTTACAGGAAGCCGCGTCAAACGGTCAAGCAGGAGCAATTGATGTTCTCCCTCAACCTATTGATGATCCAACCTCACCACATCCTCCAGAGGTGGATGGTCTTATACAACCAGAGGCCGAAGCAGAGGTTCAGCAACAAAAAAGCGACGAAAATGGATATATTATTTGAACAGAGATGTTAAGCGCCCTTATTTTTTTGGCAGAGAAATGTGGGCAAAGTGTAAAGAGAGAAAATGATAGACTCTTCTTACTTAAATACCCAGAGCTAGCCACAAAAATAAATGAGCAGAATCTGGCAGATCAAAAACGCTCAATATCTGTAAACAGACTGCTTTCTGCTGTTGAAATAGCTGCTATCAAAATGGAAGTGAAACAGCAGCTTCCTATTGATGAACTCGCCTTGGAAGATGTGGACAACAAAGACTTGATTGATGGTGAAGGCATAGGTGCTAGGGATAATGAACATATATGTAGAACCAACACTAAGGCATTCGCTGCCCAAAATAAACATCACAAATGATCTGCGGGCACTAATCGCAAATCTCGACAGCCAAGTTTTACCTAGGTATTTGAACGTAGCACAAACTGTTTTAGAGGTGCAAACTCTTGTATACTGTGCAGCCGTGGCAACTGTTAAAACGTTGGGCCGGAAAACTAGGCCTGAGAAAGCAGTTTTTGCCCCAGCAAGGGATCGAGTTCCACCATGGAAGATCAGGTTGGATATGGAAGTCAGAAAAGTAAGGTGCAAATTGGGTCGATGACCTCAATATAAAAAAGGAAATAGAACCAGAAAGCTCATAAAGCATGTTACTAAAATCATTTACCCTCAGCACATCGATACATTAACACCAGCAATATTGGACAAGATTATAGACTCCCATCGACAGAGACTTGATGTTCTCACTGCCAGACTGCGTCGGTACAAGAAAAGTAGTGTACGAAGGCAACAAAATCTAAACTTTCAGATAGATGAAAGAAGGTTCTATCGTGAACTGAGAGTACATCCAAATAACCAGCAAGACACTGAAGTACCTTAATTGGAAGATATGACTGACTACTGGTCGGGTGTTTGGGGAAAAAATAAACAGATGCAATTTGGACACTGAATGGTTCAAACTGGAGAAAGTAAGGGCAAGAAATAGCCTTGAAATGCAACTGACAAACATCATAGCTTTAGATGTTTCAACGATATTGAAAAGAGCAAGTAATTTCAAAGCTCCAGGTCCGGACATGGGGCACAACTTCTGGTACGAGTACCTGACGAGTGTGCATCTTGCGTTGAAGAGGTGTTTTCAGAAGGTCATTGGGCAACCAGGTCTGATGCCAGGCTTTATGCTGCAGGGTACTACGTATATGTTACCAAAGAAACCAGACGCTCAAAATCCATCTGACTTTCGACCGATAGCCTGTCTTCCAACAATTTATAAATGTCTCACAGCTATCGTTGCAGATAAGGTATATTCTCAACCCGACGAGAGTGACATCTTGAATATTTAGGAATCAGTAGGGTATTGGCAGCAGCTCAGAAAGCGGTTTTACTGAACGCCTGTCGCATTTTAAGAAACTTTCTTGACTATCAGGAAGTGGGCGACTAAAAACCTGTGAAGTGGCAGATGGTACCTCTAAGAAAACCTCTAGAGGTGTCTGCTGTCGCCTCCAATGCTCGTGGCTGCTCGTTATTGTATACCTACAACTTCATCGCAGGAGGTTTCGAGCATCGTATTAAACTACTTGAATTAACTTATCACATTCTAATATGACGGGGCACACTGCTCTCATCAGAACACTTGATTGCATTATAAAAATGCGTCCGTGACGGATGATGGTGTCAAATAATCAAAATAAAATACAACTCTGACCAAAAATGCCTTCGAAATATTGGGCAATAACTATCTTAAGCCTGTGACACCATTTTAACCCTTAGCTGGCCTACTGGGGTCGTTAGCGTCACGGCCCTTTTCTATTCGATTTCCCCCCCTCCCCTTAAAGGTCCAAAAGTCGAACTTGTGACGCCACCTAGTTTCAGTTCGAGAGATGCTCTTTCAGATCGTATACCTGCCGAAATCCCAAGTGCATTAGCTTGGCGTAGACAGTCGAGCAAAGTTGACCGGGGCCATCAACAACCCCTTAGCAATAAAAACCCGAAATCCTGGTGTCCAATTCGCAAAAATAAAAAAATTATGATTATTTTTAGTAAAAACACTCTTTTTCATATTTTTTTGCAAATATGAATTTTTTTAACTGACAAAATATTAGTTTTTTTGCAACCCACATAATGCATTCTATTTAATGATAGTTAATGATTGCCTGTGATTTTTTCCTACTAAAAAAACAACGTTGTTCACTCAGAAATATTAATTAAGTGGTTGCAGTCAGAGACGTCCCAGTGTGTCAGATACGTATTTTTCAGGAAGTGAGCTAGCTAAGGGTTAAATATTGTTGGGCAGTAACATTCTTGAGCCTGTGACAACATTTTACTTATTATTAGAGAAACTAAGGGTAAATATCAGGGAATTCGAAACCATAGTTTTTACGGAAACCCTGAAAATATTCATTCTTAATGTATTTGAACTCCTTTTTTAAAGAAAGGCCTGTGATAACGCTTGATCTTTACATTTAGCTAGGTGCATGGCTTTAAAAGAACATGAAGGAAAAACTATAATGTATACTGCAATGGGAAGTGATTGGAGACAGTTTGGGCACCCTAGAAAACGTAGACCGTTGAAATCTGTAATTTTAGATACAGGTATTGCAGACAAACTGTTGACTGACTGTCGAGAATTCATAGAACATCCTGAATGGTATAGCGATAGAGGTCAGATATATATTTTACAAAAAAGAACAATTAACCATTCCTGACTGAATTCGTAAATGTATTACTATATCTTCATACAGGAATTCCATATCGAAGGGGGTATTTACTTCATGGTCCACCTGGTTGTGGAAAGTCATCTTTCATCACTGCCGTAGCCGGAGAATTAGAACGCGGTATTTGTGTATTGAATTTATCAGAACGCAGTTTAACAGATGACAGATTGAACCACCTGCTGGCTATAGCCCCACAACAAACCATAATTCTTTTGGAGGACATCGATGCTGCTTTTCTTAGCAGAGAAGAATCCAAACAAGGTATTTCAAATAAATTACAGGCCACCTAGGCTTTCCCCTATGCCTTTATATTTTCTCTTTAAAAAAAGAAGTTCTCATTCTTTTTTTAGAGAAACTTCCCTTTAAATTAGGGCTAAATTAAGGGCATGTGCTATTTCTACTATTACATGCCATATAGAATCAAGTTCTGGTAGCATGTATAAAGAACCAAGTTACGGTTATTCCGTGAAAAAAATTAGGTGAGAGTTGTTTTGTATATGAAGTAAAGTCTTTTTTCAACAATAAAATAAACAAGCAGACTGTTCTACAGCACATAATAAAGTAAAAAAAAATCCATATGTCAAAATGAGTAAAATGGACTTGATTTCATATACAGAGCAACTATAACCCGTTTTTATACTTGTTGGATTTGTCGCGTACGATGTTTATTTGTTTTGTCACTACAAAACGTACTAAATGAGTTAGTTGATTCATAACCAGTATGCATGACTTTTGTATCTTTTGATCTCTAATTATATTGCTCTTTATTCGCAAATGCTGTATTTGCTTCTATGCGCTACTTTCCATAATCATTGCTAACAGGGTATGGGCTGAGGGACATTTCTAGAAACAAAAAATTGGCCAAGTCACATTTCGTGTTCATTTTGACGTGTCGGTTCGCGCAAGTTCGTTAGTGCATCGAAATAAAGATGAGTGCAACCGGTGTGAGATTTGAAGTCCTCAAGAAGGAAAACTACGACACTTGAAAAATCCAAATGCGTGCAGTTCTTATAAAGAATGACGATTGGAGTTACGTAAGTGGTAGTAAAGTGAAGCCTGAAGTGATTCCTGGTGACACAGTATCTTAACGAGCTGTAAGTGCTGGGAGGAGGCTGATTTAAAGGCGCAGTCGGAAATTGTGCAAGCAATAATCTCGTCTGAAATCAAGCAAATAAAGGGTTGTGTGACCGCACGAGAAATTTGGACCCAGTTAGAAGGTATTTATCAATCCAAGGTCGAAGCGCGGAAAGATGCAGTATTGATTTATTTGATGTCCATGAAGATGCAGGATGACGACGCACGGGAACATTCTTAACTTTTCTTCGGCGTCATAGACAAGTTGGCAGAGCCGGAGGTCGAAATGAACAAGGATTTACTCACCGTGATGCTATTGCGCAGTTTACCAGACAGTTTCGAGAGCTTTAGGCATGCGATATTATCACGTGCTGAACTGCCGTCTTTGGAAACACTTAGAATCAAGGTCGCGGAAGAATCCGAGGCACGTAACGAGACAAATCGCAATCCGGTTCAACACGCGCTGGCTGCGAAAAAATGGGGAAACAGAAAAGGTGACCCCACAAAGAAGGATTCCAAGATGAAGTGATTCAAGTGCGATAAGTCGGACATCGGGCGAAAAACTGCAAGACAACGAAGAAGCCAACAGAGCAAACCTCAAACGCTGAATATTCCAAAGAAAATTTCTCTTTCAAAGTATTGGCTGTGTCAACAGACAAAATATTTAAAATCGAAAATGGTGGGAAATTTGATGGTTGGTATGTAGATAGCGGTAATACATCTCTTATGTGCAACGACATCGAATTGTTCCCGGAAATTAATGAAAATTCTATTCGGGGAAAAGTTAATCTAGCCAGCAGTGCAACTACGGAAATACTGGGAAAAGGTATCGCCTTATCTGTGACGGAAGTTAACGGCATGAGAAAAACGGTAAAATTTGACGACGCCTTGTATGTTCCTGATTTACGAATAAACCTTGCCTCGAATGGAAAAATTACTGATAAAGGTTACACGGACATTTTTACAAGCACCAAGACCGAGGTAGTTGATCAAGACGAGAAAGTGTTGCGTACTGCGAAACGTGAAAAAGAATTATATTATTTTCGAGATCCATATGTCCCCGAGTGTAAGAAGGTTTCCGAAGAAGTCGCAGCGGCTAGGTAGCCAAAAAAAACCCTTAAAGATTGGCATATCAGGCTAGGACATTTGAATGTTCAATCTCTTCGTCAGGTAATCAGGGCTGGATCTATTCAAGGAATCAAAGTCGATGGTCAGAACGAAGATTTCGAATGCAGTGTTTGAATCAAGGGGAAGATGTGTCGCCCTTCTTTTTCGAAGGTATCTGAAAGAGTGACAGAAGTGGGTGAACACACACACTCTGACAAGAGTCACAAGAGTGAAGCAATGGGTAAATTTGAAAATTTCAGAACACTTGTGAGCACGCAGCTCGAGACCAAAATCAAAGTCCAAGAAACAGATAATGGAAAGGAGTATGACAATAAAAGTTTTAATGCATTACTCGAGAAGCACGTAATTATGCGAAGATTGTCAGCTGCCTATAACCAGAAGGGGAACGGATTTTCTGAAAGGCGTAACAGAACACTGATAGACACAGCAAGGTGTCTCATGATAGAGTCAGGATTATCAAAAACGTTCTCGGCAGAGGCTGTGAATACATCGAATTACGTCCGCAATAGAACACCTTCTAAAAAGCTTAACGGAAAGACGTTATACGAAGCTTGGTTTAGGAAGCCTCCAGATGTGTCACACTTCAGACGCTTTGGTAGTGAAGTGTTGGTAAAGGACAGGTCACCAGGTTTAGGAAAAATCGAGCCGCGAGCAGAAGAAGGAGTTTTCCTGGGATACAGCGCGGAATCCAAGGCGTACAGTATTTTGCTGAAGAACTTCTAGAGATGTCATGTTCTTGGAGGAAACCACGATCCGTTCGACTGAGTGCTCCCAGGATGCCACGTAAAGTGCGCACTGGATGACCTGGTAGACCACGGAAATTCTACGGGACAGCAGATAACGATGTCCAGATTTAGCTCACACGGCAAGTGTGTTAGGTCGATTCAATCATTGGGGAGGATCCATAGATGACAGACGTCCCTTCACCAGATACAAATTTTTGATGGAACTCGTGACGACAGGTGTCAAGTCAACAAAATTGTTTGTTGAAAACAAATGGTCAAGTGGTCTTGGAGTATGTGGCATCTGATATTCTCACCAAGGCTTTAACCTACTAAATGAGTTAGTTGATTCATAACCAGTGTGCAAGACCTTTTGCATCCATAGTTTGTTTGTTTGTGTCCATAGTAATAAATATTCTCCACTGAAATTTTTGGATATGATGAAAAATATAAAAACACAGGTTTGTAGTCCAGCTTTTGTTTTGAATAGTTAAGCCTTCAATTGCGCACATTTTCTGACCAATAGCATCAAACTCAAGTGGGGCGTCTTTCAAAAGGACACAATAGGCCCTTTTCTCTTTTGCATCACACTTTTGCCACTATTTCTCGAACGTTGTGATACTCAAAGATACTTCTGCGGAAAACCTGGATTCCAAGGACATAAGATGATTTATATATTTTACATGGATGATTTCATGATCTATGTTGGAAATGCAGAGCAACTAAGTGTGGCTCTATGAATTCTCGGGAAGTACGCTCGGGAAATTGGAATGGAGTTTGGGTTAGAAAAATGCGCCAAGATTCACTCGAAGCGAGGGCAAATTACTAGCATTTCCGAGTACCCTGAGCTCGTCAACAGAAGCGCTATATAAGACTTTTCCGCCACAGAGCTGTTTTCAGGTAACATCTATAAATAATGCTGTCCAATGCAATTACAAACTTCGTAACCGACATATTTATTTTTCCGAACTGTCGGCGAGCAACAAAGTATCTGCAACGAGTATGGTGGCCGTCCCGGCACTGCTCTAAGAATGTAGAGTGACACCATAGACGAAAGTTTACTCACAGGAGCAAAAGCTTGCACCTTAAGTTGTCCGTTACGCAACTTTACATCTCACTCCCTTAAGTTGATTGCGTAATACTGAATCCCAAATATTTTTATAACATGATCACTCTGGGTGCATCACATACAATCGCAAATGGACGAAACCTTTTTCTTAAAATGGTCAGGAAACACGATGAAGTGGGCTACGGAGCGGTTTAGCTCCTCTACAAGAGAATGCACAGTATCATCCACATAAATATGAAGGATCAGACGATGTCACAGCTAACATTTGCTTTCTTTAAATGACCCGGATTGACATCGGGCACGAAGGGGTTTATTTTGACACAATGCGTCACTAAGTGTACTCTTTATTACAATCTCTTACATTCTTACAGCATTAACCCTAATACCGCACTACCAAACGCTACTAGGGAAATGGAGTTAATTGTTGCAGATAAAAAAGTACCGAATACACCGGAACTACATATCATGTTCGTTCTTGAATTTTCGGCACCAGCGGAGAACAAAATTTCAGAAAAGCCGAATTGAAAGTAAGAAAATTTTGTCGGGTATACTCAGAATAATCCATTAAGATAGTCATCTTTATCATCGGTGCCCTTGGAGGAACCAGACTTCCACTGTTTCATAGCCTGAAAAGCATCCCTGCGTAGAATGGCAACCGGTACCGGTGAAATTCCACAGCTGTCCTTATTACAAACTTTTAACTATATATATATATATTTTTATTTTTATATTTTTA
>NC_046662.1:123565732-123571788 GCF_010883055.1 Belonocnema kinseyi
AGGTACATTGAAAAATTTCCAGAGGTACCGGCTCAGGGATCGAACCCCGGACCTCTGAGGTGAAGTCCAAGTGTCTAACCAACTGAGCCACCGAGGCTCTTGGTGACCCCGACGTGATATGTTGGGTGCAATTTTCCAGATTTTAATTATGTATATATATATAAATAAAAATTTGTCATAAGGACAACCGCAGGATTTCGCCGGGAGCGGGTGCTAATCTGGAAAATTGCACTCGCTTTCAGCGAAATCGCGGTAAAATTTCAGCCACAACCACGTCTCACGACCGTGAGATAGGTGGTGACAGTCTGTAAAGGAATCAATACGACGATCCAGCAAAAGCTTCGTGCACCCTAAGAACACGGAGCGACCCAAGGACAACCGCCTTCTGCATTTTTTTGTACAGTCGCGGAACGGAAGACTTAAGATGCATGCTTTTGTTCATGTGCATAACCTTTCTTGTCCCGATATCAAGAGATCTGAGCTCGTTCTTCGTCCATGGAACTACTCCAAATGAATAGAGTAGTATCGGGACGGCAAGCATGTTCGTTGCAGATACTTTGTTGCTCGCCGACAGTTCGGAAGACCAAATCTGTCGGATGAGACGTTTGTACCTGCTTCGGAGAGTATGCTTTATAGATGTCACATGCTCAATGCGGCTCTGTGGCACGCCCAGGTATGTATAAGTCTCTCCAGCGCAAAGGTATCGTATGGCGCTTCTATCAACGAGCTCAGGATCTTCAGGGATGCGTCGGAATGGCGAAGTGCTAGAGATAGTGGCAATAATGTAAGGCAAAAGAGGAGTGGGCTCATGGTGTCGTCCTGAAAGACACCTCTCTGAAAGGTGACCTTGTTAGTTGTCACACGATTTTTTCCAGATGAGATAGTAAATCTGGTTTTCCATAGCGGCATCTCTCTCTCTCTCTCTCTCTATATATATATATATATATATATATATAGATTAAATTTCGGGGAAGATTTAAGATTTTGTACAATATTCGGTTATTTTATGTTACTGTCTTATCTAAAATTCTCGGTATTTTTAATAAAAAATTATTAGATTTCAAAGAATATTTACAATTTTTTCCAAAAATGTTTAATTATTTTAGTATGTTTCACCTAACTTTTGTATTAAAAAAAAATCGCAAATCGGAGCTCGGCGGCTCTGTTTGCTTGGTCTAGCTCAGTAGTTAGACCTTAAGGAAATAATATTTTCCTTTAACTTTTTCATCTTATAATAGAGCATTTAATTTTGTTTGGTTCTAGATAGTTTTGCTTATAAACGAAATTATAGAATCAGGAACCTCAAATAAGAGTGACAAAACGTTCACTAGACAAAATGAATTCCTGAAATTTGGCCGAAACTGAATTTCTAGTATGGTATCACATTCCTCTAATCGAATACAATATAGGTTTCCTTATTTGTTGCTTCTTATTTATGAGTTATTGCGCGTTTGTCATGTTTGGGATCTCTATTGAGATACAACTATAATTCTCAATAACTAAGTTGCTGAGGAAAACGTCGCTAAGATAGGAATCGGGTAAGAGTTTCACATGGCCCTAGGGGCCCCAATACTAGTATCTTGCCGTACATTCGACCATCCACAGTTTGAAAATTACTACATGTAAGCTAGCGTCACAGTCTGACATCGTTGAGGAAGTAGATTGCGTTCAGTTGAATTGGTGGCCATCTAGATGGGGCTAGTAACACACTAGTAACACACTATTCATATTTGGGGGATCATTTCTCAATTCCTTTTGAGGAATGATATCTCTCTTCAACTCAGAAAAACGAAATTCTCCAATCGATCTCAATCTTGGGCAATGTGTATTCCTATTTGATGGTAGTTTGTGAAAAAGAAATTTTTCCGACAGTAAAAATATTTACTGTTGAGAGGGGGTGGGGGGGGGGGGTTGTAGATATTGTGCACATACCATCTATTTTAGATATTTCTGACACGTTGGGCCCTACATGCACAGCGAACTTTAATGCTACCTGAATTGCACAACCGCAAGGAAGAAGTCATTCTACAGGGACATTTTCAAATTTCGCGGCTTCAAAGTTGCATTCGGATCGGCCATTCGGTCAACTCCGTGCATCTTCGGACAAAGTTTGTCATAGGTTTCATGGTGGCGTTCTAAACTTCAAATGGATACAAGTGTCAAAAATATATAGGTTATGTTAAGTTGCGATTGCAAATAATAAAAGTGGTTACTTAAATAATGAAGTGAGACATGTGGACTGAGAAGGAAACGCAACTTTTTTCTGAGTCAACAAATTTATGGAATGGCTACTGAGTGACAAATACTGTAAAATGTAGATATTGTGCGCTTCCAGTGGACGAAGAATGAATTGTATCTCATGGTAATTTGCGGTCTAAAAAAGGTACGTCATAAATAGACAAGATATGTTTTGAACAAAGTGAATAAAATGTCACGTGCGAAAACTTAAGGGTACCCCCCTCATTCTCGGGGTAAAAAAATCAATTTTTTTAAATATCTTATTCGAACCTATAACTCTTTAAGAATATTTTTTGAAGATTTCAAGTTAAAATTCGAAATACTCTTGGAGTTCTAGCTGATGCACGGTAGACGCGCCGCATGGGCTCGACGCCCAGATACACGGTTTTTTTGTCGGCTATTCATAATACCTTCGCTATAATTTAGTCCCCCTCGGCTTACTATGTGAGTACCTGCTTAAAGAGTCAGAAGGGATTTTTTATGGACCTAGCATAGCTGATTGAAGGTGGGTAGGTGTTATATACGAAAAATTGCTTCACAAAACTGGAACGCATTTTTCTCAAAACCGTGTTTTTACGATTGGCGGGCATTGTAACTCAAAAACTATTCAACTGATCGGTCTGAAATTTTAATATGTTTTTCTATATATCAATAGCTATAACTTAGACTATTATGAAGAAGATTCATAAAGATCTTCTTGAATTTTCATCTTGATATTTAACTGAAAAAAATTAGATTTTTAAAAAAGAAAACCCTAAGGTCCGCAATTTTGTAAATTTTTGCCCGAAATAAATTATCGTAGTCTATTCCCTAGCAAACATGTACTCTTTCGAAACCCGTTTGATTTTTTCGTTTCAGACGTTCCAGTCACTTGTAATCATGCCCGCCACAAAAAAGAGGACTTTCAATTGACCGCAAAAAACAGCTATAAAATATTGATAAAAAAATTATGTAAAAATTTTTTCTTATTTTCTAAGTTTTAAATTACGTGTATGAAAATATCCAAACCTATGAAGTCAAGTTTTGTTCATTTAACAGCCCATTAAAGAACGCAAAAATTAGAAATCGAGAAAGGGGAGGGGGTACCCTTAAGAATGAGGTTAATTACATTCACTTACAGAGATTACGGCAAACAGGCGAATTGCAACAGAACTTAAAAATATATATTGATTATTCATTAACAAATAAATGCTTTGTGGCTTGTATTGTTCACTACTGACAGTGTCGGCAGTAACCATTTAAACAATAAATCATTACTAATGATTGTAATAACTAACACATTATTTATACACATAATAATTGATTTCCTTTGTGCTTTTTTCATAGATCGATCCTAGACGAAATACCCATCAGGAAATGAGCATGGAGACTGGTCGAATGTAGGAATATATCCAGAATATATGTCGCAGGAAAATGACTTGTCATAATTGGAATTGATAAAATTTTCAGGATCTTTGTTTTATTAGAATATCTTCATAGAGCCAATTCATTCCTAATTCTTCAAAAAATTCTATTTTCGAAATTGCTATTTCTGGATCTGAGTTTCAAATTAGGGTTAGATCAGTCCCCAAAGTTAATTCAGAATCATTTTCTTGATAAGTGTGCATCAGATAGAGATTTTTTCGAGGCGACATGATATGTTTCAATTTTAATTAATAAAGTGTTGAGGAGCTTTGTTATTTTTGAAAATATTTTCTCCGGACCTTATCTCAAAATAAGGTTTGATCAGCCACCAAAATCAATTTTGCGACTCTTTGATGATCCGAGTGCACCAGAAATAAATCTACAAGTGATATTTCTATCCAGCCAATTTATTCCTAATTTTTCAAAAACTTCTCTGTTTTAAAAATTGCTATCTCTGGATCTGATTTCCAAATTAGGGTTTTACCAGCCCCCAAAATTAATTCAGAATCATTTTCATGACAAGTGTGTATCAGAAAGAGATTTTTCCGAGGCGACATGATATGTTTCAATTTTATTTAATAAAGTTTTGAGGAGCTTTCTTATTTTAGAAAATATTTTCCCCGGTCCTTATCTCAAAATAAGGTTTGATCAGTCACCAAAATCAATTTTGCGACTCCTTGATGATAAGAGCGCACCAGAAGTAAATCTACAAGTGATATTTCCATCCAGCCAGTTTATTCCAATTTTTTTGGAAATTTTTCTATTTTTGAAATTGCTATTTTTGGACCTGATGTTCAAATTAGGGTTTGATCAGCCACCAAAATTAATTCAGTAATTTTCAGGATTAGTGTGTTTCAGAAAGATATTTTACGAGGCGACATGAAATTTTTCACTTTTAATTAATAAAGTTCTGAGGAACTTTGTTATTTTATAAAATATTTTCTCTGGACCTCAACTCAAAATAAGGTTTGATCAGTCACTAGAATCAATTTTGCCATTCGTTGATGATAAGAGCGCATAAGAAAAAAATCTACAAGTGATATTTCTATCCAGCCAGACTATTCCAACTTTTTTTTAGAAATTTTTCTATTTTTGAAATTGTTATTTCTGGATCTAATTTTTTAATTTGAGTTTGATCAGCCCCAAAAATGAATTCAGTCATTTTCATGATAAGTGTGTATTAGAACGATATTTTTCGAAGCGACATGATATATTTCAATTTTAATTAATGATTTTTAAGGAGATTCATCATTTCGGAAAATGTTTTCTCTGTACCTCATCTCAAAATAAGATTTGATCAGTTACTAAAATTAATTTTGCGACTCCTCGATTATAAGAGCGCATTGTGCATTTTTTTTAAATGACCCTCGTAAGTGAGACGATGGTCGTGGGGGATAAAGCGTAGGCTTTAGACCCACTTCATCGGTTTGCGGGTTCGATTCCCGCCTCGCACTCTGGAAGAGCCTCGGCGGCTAATGCGGTGAACACTAGCCTAGCAAGGGAGTGGTTCGTCTCCAGAGAGTAGTGAGACCGGTACCTTTCGAGAAGATCGTTTTCGCTAAGTATTTAAATTGCTATTCTTGGTGTTTCGGAACCCATCTTAAACTGTAGGTCTCCCTCCCACCACTGAGTAAGTGTGTGGGGGGAGGGGGATGTATAAAGGAATAGGGAAGATGGTACAAGAAAAATTTAAACCCTTAGGGAACACATTAGAAACTTCCATTCCAAAATGTTGAAACATTGTGGGTTGATAGGAAATTTACTTTTTTAGTTTTAATGTCTTTTTGTGTTATTTTAACCACTCATTGTATTCCTTGTTTCTGTTTTCTTTGTCTTTTCTTCATTCTTCTTTGATCTTATTATCTTCTACTCTCTCCCTTTCTTCTTCATCTCTTCAAAATTGTTATATGTTTTCCCTCTGCTGAAATACTCGCTACAACGGTGTTCCTCTTTCTCCGTCTATTTTAGCTTGTACTTTCTCGTTCATACACCTTTTCTCCAATGATGGGAGAACGCAGATATTTCTGGCATGCCCAGTAGTCATTTCTCCGTATTTTAGGGTATGTAGCATCACGTGACAACCCAAAAATTTACAGGAATTACTACGGGTCTTAAATTAAATTCAACGGGTATTTTTATTAATTTGTAATTATTTGCTTGCCTCTCATTTTCTTTATTTAAATTTTTCTGCACTTCATTTTTTATTATTTGTAACCTTCTTAATCTATCCGTCCATTTATCTATAATTTAAAACTATATTTCGCCGTCGTATTCTATCTTTTTTTAAAGGGATTTTATCGGTTCTAATTAGCGACATAAATGGACAAATGTTGGGTTAAATTGTGTTGACAAATTTTAGCTAGTATTGATTGGGAATTGTAAATCGTCTATATTTTGGTCCCTTGTAGGGATTT
>NC_046662.1:123571888-123577902 GCF_010883055.1 Belonocnema kinseyi
AGTAATTTGGCATTTTTATTTGCCTAACAACAAATGTTTCTATTAGGTCTCTTAATGCTTTGTTTACGAATTAAGTGTTGTTATCTCTGTGGAGGATTTGTGGTTTTCCCCAACGCGAAAATTGTTTCCGCACCCGCGACCTTGGTGCGTCTTTGACCGCGCCTCTGCAAAAATGTCACTGTTGAATAGGCGTTAAGGCTTCGGCTATTTAGATTGCTGGAAACAAAAAAAAGTGAAATACGAGGGAGGACCTAAAAGTAATGGGAATTGGGTTGCGGCGCGGAGAAAGAGTGGGGGAACTCACTGTTTGATCAGGTGTCTCTTAGGAAGGCCTCTCCTGAGTTAGTGTGCGTAGTTCTGTCGCTGTGAGTACATCGGTTCATCCATGAGAATTTTTGTAGTGAAACAACTTTTTCCATTTAGCCTAAAACGTGATGTCCGATTGTCGAGAGCAACGCGCAACTGTGAAATTTTGTTTCCTTTTGGGGAAATCTGCTGCGGAAACTATTGTAATGCATAAGTCTGCTTATGGGGATGCCTTCTCATAGGGGAGCAAAGGGAGCGTCGACTTCAGGCATGTTTTGAACTTCAAAATCAGCTCAAAGTGGACCCTGATTTTCTTTCCAAGGTGGTTTCTGGTGATGAATCGTGGTGTTATGGATACGACCCTGAAACAAAGCAGCCATCAAGCCAGTGGAAGTCACCTGGCTCTCCTCGCCCCAAAAAAGCCCGCTAAGTGAAGTCAAGCATCAAGACCATGCTCATTTGTTTTCCGATTGCAGAGGTATTGTGCATGTGGACTTTGTAGCCCCGGGTCAAACTATTAACCAGAAGTTGTACATGGGAGGTTTTGAAAGGATAAATGGAGAGTATCCGAAGGAAAAAGGCATATATTTGGCGCGCAGGCGACTGGTTCTTCCATCATGACAATGCGGCGGCCCACACCGCTCTCTCCATAAAGCAGTTTTTGACCAAAAACGACATGACACTAATTGCCCCCCCCCCCACTCTCCGGACCAGGCCCCCTGTGATTTCTTTTGGTTCCCTAGATTGAAAAGGGACATAAAAGGAAAGCGTTTTGCCACTGTGGAGGAGGTAAAACAAAAACCGTTGGAAGGCCTGAAGAACATCCCAACAAGTGAATTTAAAAAATGTTTTGAACAATGGAAGGATCGTTTGCAGAAGTGCGTTCTGGTCAAGGGGGAATACTTTGAAGGTGACAATAATTTGGTGTAAAAATATTAAGAAATAAAGAATTTACGTCGAAACTCCTTTCATTTTGATTAGATTGACTAGGCCAGGACATAAGAGTTTTTGAAAATTTCCAAACCTCGCAAAAGGGCCGAGTTCTTTACAAAAAAATTTCTGGACCTATTTTTTTGATGCGAGCCCTGTGGGACGCCGGAAGTAGCTTGAAAGGGTTCTGAGTTGCTGCTTTTGACGCGAACTGACTGCCATCTAGCGCTAAGATAGCTTGCCAGCCACATGAGCATATTGTTTGAAACCCCCAAGGCTCTAAGCTTTGCCACAAGAATTGCATGATCAACTTTATCAAACGCCCTCGAAAAATCTATGTATATGGCGTCGACCTGGAAGCCTGATTCTATCTCGTTAATGAGGTAGTGAGTATAGGCACATAGATTTGTGGTGGTAGATATCTCCCTCCTGAAGCCATACTGCATCTCGATAATAGTATTAGATGAGGTAAGGTATAATTTGTCGCTGATTATATTTTTGAATATTTCAGGAATCGCATTGAGTATGGTTATGGGTCGGTAGTTTTTGACTTCGTTACGGTCCCCGTTTTTGAGGATAGGAATTAAGATCCCCTTTTTTCACTCAAAGGGAAAATGACCTTCCACGAGTGACTTGTTAAATAAGAGGAACAGTGGTTGTAAAAATGTGGAGCAGCAGGATTTCAGGAGGGAGAGAGACACACCATCAGATCTCGCCCCTTTATTCGAATCAAGACTGAGTAATTTATCTTTAATCTCGTTTATGTTTATATAATTATTAGAGAAGTCAATCGATTCAGCGAAACTAAAATTTGGAACATTATTAGTTGGCGTTTGGTAAATGGATCTGAAAAGAGATACGAAAAGCCCGGCTATGTCTTCACTAGTGTCAGCAGTTCTCCGTTTAATAACATTTGGTTTGGAATACCAGAGTTTTCACACATGGAGTTTGTGTATTTCCAAAAAGTTTTCGAGTTCGATATTATTGATCTTTCTTATCGTCATGGTACTTTTTTGTAGCACAAGTCGGCTAGACGTTTACTCTGGGCCCTTAGATTAGAAAACCGTTGGTAATCGATATTAGTTCGCGTTTGTTTATATTTAAGCTGCACAATCTTTTTCGCTTTAGCAACTCTTTGAGCTCACCACTGAACCAGTATGCATATGTCGATGATTTACATATTTGAAGCGGCACAAAGTGATCAATAGCAATGTACACATACGCGTAAAATTTTTCAATGTCCTCATCCATTGTTAAGTTATCGAATAACTAATCCCAATCTACGTTGGATAAGAACGAATAGATGGCTGCATTATTGGCGATCTTAAAATTATAACGCGCATGTGTGTCATTTTCTGAATGAGTTTCGTTGATAACAATGTTAAAATTTTTTCCTAGGGTGAGAGGAGTATGGTAGTTGTCAATAGGTAGGAGGGGTTTTATTGCTATTTCGACAGTCTGTTATGCTGTTGGTGAAAACTAAATCTAATAAAGAGCCATGGACATTAAATGTATCGTTAATTTGAGCTAATGTTATATAATCTAACCTGCCCGAGATCGTGTTGACAATGTGTAATTGTTGCGTTCCTATGGGTGTGCAACTAGGTCCAAGATCAGGATCGGCGTTCCAGGAAGCATAGGGCATGTTAAAATCGCCAAATATACTAAAAGCTGCACTTGGGAAGGCGAAAAAAAGGTCTTCAAGTACTGAGCATAGATCAACATATTTGATGAGGCTGGCGTTAGGTGGAATGTAGAAGACTCCCATGATGTGGATGGATTTCTCTATTACTATTTTGATTACTACATGCTCTACCCCTGCCACCACATTGACAACCACTAGTTAAAACATTTCGATCTAGTCTAAAAATGTCGAATCCCATAAATCCTAGTTCCACCGAATTTATGACTTCGTGTAACCATGTCTCAGAAAAAAACAATGATATTGTAAGAGCAAGTTGGAACTGATTTGCGCAGGTTATCGAGTGTTGTACTTACGCCCCTGACGTTTTGATAGTAGATTGGAAGGATTGTGCTCGAGCGCTTAGGAAGGGGAGTGCTCACATTTAAACGCTTGTTGGTATGTGTGATGTGACAGTTGCTTCTTTCCCTGTTGGAGTGTGCTTCGTGATCACTGGAACTCGCCCTTTGAAGGATATTTTCAGATCCATCTCTCCTCTCTTGCGTCGACTTTCCAGGTTGGTCTTTACTGCAGCAATTTCCTCCAGTTGCATTTTTGTTTCGTCTAGAGAGATCCAAAGTGCTTTCAGCCTCTTTTCGTGTTTTAGTTCCCTCTTTGCAGTTATGAATGCACGAAGCAGAGCATGCGCAGATGTCTCCGTTTCGCAGATCAGTTTGACAGGTCGTGGTTTTACCTGGTTCTGTGAAAATGTGCCAATTCTAAGTGCTCTTAAATTTGTGAGGTGAGTGTCGGAAACAATAACAGTTAAGGTTTCAGTAATGAGGGTCTTCATGCAATTTTCTTTTTGCGAACTATTTCCAGATATAGCTTGGTCGGGTAGGCCGAAAAGGTCTAGTGTACCTTCTACGACAGAAATCCTGTTTGTTAAGTCCTCCGTGCCCTTCTCTGCCTCGCCGATCCTCACTATGGCGTTGTCGATTTTTGATGTCAACTTATCAAACTTTGTTGACAGGAAATCAACTGCATTTTTGCAACGAGGAGACTTTGTTGAGTTATGGTGTGGTCGAGGCTAAGGAAGCTCGGATAATTCTCTCCACATCCTGTGCAGTGTCTAGTGCAGATGCAGATTCCGTCGTCGTGGGCGTGCGAGATCTTTGTTGTTTGCAACACCTTGAGAATGCTCCGTTTTCTAATTTGCCAGTACGATCTGCACAAGCTGGGTGGAACAGGGCCTGGCAACCAAGCCCTGCGTCAGCACCTTTGCCCTTGCATCCGCCACAAGTCTTTTCCGGAGCAACTTTATCCATTCCCTCTATTTTTGACCAAGCTTTGTAGGTTAGGATCAGTAAAAAGCAAAAATATGATGTACACTGGGCGCAAATAAATTAAAATGTTTTTCACTGGAATACCGCACGAAATCCCACAAGTCACTTCAATTACTTCGATCTCTGTTTTACTCAAGTTAAAAAGGGTAAGCCTTGAAAAAACCAGGACGCATCTTCCACATGTTAGATCCAGGCGGCTATCTTGAATAATTAAAAAAAACCCGATATTCCAAATAATTCTGGTCGTAATTTTACCAAAACTTTTTTATACGGGACTTTTGGGAAATCTGTTTTAACATAAATAATAAAATAAAACATGATTATAAAAACTTATGATTAGTCGACTATGCTAGGACATGTTTCTAATAACTTCTAGGCTCAAAATATGCCAAAAATAGATTTTTTTAAACCTCGAAACTAGAAGACTACAGAATTGCAAACCCGGATTCAGAGGCTGATTTTGAGACAGAAAAATTCTGGAAATTTCAGACATACACCCGAAGTTCCACGATAGAGGGGGTTGTAACAGAATTGTTACCATAAAATAGTAGTTTGGTGTGGCCCTGCACAAAAATGTTACCGGCCGTACTCGAGATGAGGAGGAACCCTCAATCTTCCTCTTTCGTACGCCTCGTCCACAGTTTGTGCTCTTAGTGCTCTCCCCATTCGACGCCAACTGGTGCTCTCACCTCGCATTGGAATTAATTCTACAAAGAATGTCTCCAGCCACCACAGATGTCCTGGTTAGGGCCACATCTATAGCCAACGGCTTACGAATCCTCTGCAAAGGAAACTCTCGCCCGTCAGCACCCGCCACGGGCTGACTGCCGTCTACGTAATTTCTGTTGCAATAAACCACTCTTTATATTATTATTGGGCTTGTTTTAATGTGTTTTATCTTTTTGGCTTTCCCACCTTCTAATTTCCGCCTTCCACATCACTCCGTAATTAACGATATGGAATAAGGTAGTTCAAAGTGTAGAGTATAAGCACCTTCTAGGCGGCGGTAAGTACTCGTTCTACTGTATAAAGTACAGTATTGAAATATAAGAAAACTATTGATTTCACAAGAAAAAGTTTCAAACAAATGTTGGAATACTCTCAGAGATGCATATTTTCACAAGTTTTATATTACTTGATAAAATTGGTACATTTAAAGAAAACATCGATTAAAGAAATATCAGGCGAATAAATAGCTGTGCTTCTTTACAGCAAGTCAATTTTTCGAAATCTTTCAAGAGAGAAAGAAAAGCTACGTTTTTCCAGTTCTACTCTAACATAAATGAAGAATATTATATTAGAATATTAATATCTATGAATTTATATACATTTTTGAGTGCACATACTTTGACGTGCTAAATCTTCAGCAATGCTAAAGAAGGTATTCACAAAATAATTGATTCTGCTATAAATAATAATAAACAGAGTCAAGTTCTCAGCTTCTCATTATCGTAAGAGCTTGTAGTTTAGTTTATAATTGGCCTACGAAAAATTAGCCAAGACCCCCGTAAAATTGACCTTCGTCACGGTAATAAAGATCCAATACATTTTAATGAAAAAATGTAAACTTTAATAATATATAATTTAAATGTTAAAATGAAACCATTTTATTATAAAAATTTTTTAAATGATATACTTTGTTTATTATTATTTAGAGCAGAATGAGTTATTACTTTGCCTGAAAGTAGCTGACAACAAGTTTTTCTACCAGATTAACACTATTCAAGTGCAAATTTTGAGAACACCTTATTTACAATTGCTAAAGATATAGCACGTAAAAGAATTAACACTGAAAAATGTATATAAGTCGG
>NC_046662.1:123578002-123621990 GCF_010883055.1 Belonocnema kinseyi
TTTTTTATCAAAAAATGTAATACTTATGTAAATATGCATCTCTGTGAGTAGTACAACTATTGAATACAAGTTTTTCTATAAAATCAATATTTTCTTATTTCAATAATGTACCTTATTGGGTGGACTGCGCAGTTTATCGCTGCCTAGCAGGTGTTTGTGCTTCACTTTTCAAACTGCCTTTTTGTATATCTTTACCCGCCAACATTTTATGCTCTAGATAATTAACTGGTTTGGCACAGGTGCTATTTCTGACTTCATCTACTAAATGAATACGAATTTTCACGCTTGTACTAATAATATTAATTACCTATATAAATTGACACGTTTGGCCGGTCGCCACCGCTTACCACCCTGAAAGCCAAGCATTTTAACCTTCGTCATTATATGCCAAACCTTTTAACGGAAAATTGTGCTCATACTCATATCGTTGTGATTTACATATATTGTGGGCCTAGCGCCTATAAGAGGAAAGGAAGCAAAATTGCATATCCTTTTTGGGGTACCCTAATCCGCCATCTTAAATACCAAGATATCATGATTGAAGTCTCTTCTATATCAAGTGAAAGAACTGTCTCTGAATTTTCTAGTCCAAAAGCTTGGTATATATCAGTGGCAAGAAAAGAAACACAATCAACCACTGATATTGTTCTATCGCCATAATGACTATCCGGTATGCTACCGTTATTCTCGGCTCATAATTTGACCCAGTTACTTATTAGTCTTTCGAAAAGTTTGTTTAATATAAAAGCCACAGATAAGGGATGGGATCCCTAACCTCCAGACTTAGGGATGGCTGTTATGAGAAAATTACGCCATGGTGCTCAAAACTGTGATTTCGTCAGCATGTAGTTAGAAAGGACAATAAAAGGAAACTTATAAATGGTGGTAATAAGTGCATCCACGTAATACTCTCGCTAGTACAGAAAAAAAAGAAAAATAGTAAACTTACCTCAAGTGTGATCTGTCGAAATATACACGTTAACCGTGGGGGGGGGGGCAATTTGGATTTTTGGCCTGGGTCAAATCGACCCCCGCCCCCTACGGTTAACGGGTTAAAGTCTCCGGCCAGGATAATATGTTGTCAGTTACTTTGATAGTTTAGGACTGCTCTGCAGTGGGACTCCGATGCTGTTTCGAAGTCGAAAATCGAACGAACGAACCTCTCTTTCTATGCCAACACGTTAGAAAAAAATGTACTTTCAATTTTTGACTTTTGACACGGTATCGAAGTCCCACTGCTGATCTGATTTGTACATTTGAGTATGGAGGGGGGAGGGAACTGTAAAATCCACATAAAACCGCTAAAGAGGTGTTGTTAGTATGTATTTTAATTCCTAGAAAGCCGATCCCTGAATATTCAACGCCCTCAAATACTATTTTATCATATCTAATGCCATTTTTAACTAAGATCATACATCTTCGTCATGTTTTGTTCGTGTGTATCGAGGTTAACCGAAATTTATTTTTTAATAATGGAATCCTCTAGTTGAATTCAACCAGGTACTCTAATGGCCGCGAACCATAAAGGGGTAACCCGCCAAATTTTCAAAATGCATTTTTTTGGCTTTCGTGTATAGTCCAATTTATCGCGCGTGACGTCCTTTTTGCAGAAAGTGAAAAAATGGAATTTTACTGATTTTAATCAAATAACGAAGTTCCTCAAAAAGCTATCCCAAGACGTACTCGGTGAACAGTTTTTCCGTTCTCCTGAAAAATTTTCCGAATAAGGGTCAGGCCTTTTTGGTTCCCGACCATTCATATGTATAAATTTTAATGTTTCCATATTTTATTTATAAGGTTTATAATGTGCGGCTTATTAGAGATTGATAATATTATGTTATAATAAGTTAAGGTTGACTTTTTTGAATGTGTTTAAGATTGTAAATGAATATTTCGATTAGATCACAAACTCAGACTAATGCAAGTTCGATTTTAGTTCCCAGTTCCGAATCTTCTTGCGAAAGGTGATGGTTCGCAGTTTGTTCAAAGAAGGTGTTCGTTCCGAATCTGCTCGCGCAAGGTGTTGGTTCAAAGTTCGTTTGAAGAAGGTGCTCGTTCCGAATCTGCCCGAGAAAGATGTTGGTTCCGAATCTGTTTGGAAAAGATGTTGGTTCCGAACTTGTTTAAAAAAGGCGTTCGTTCGCCGAAGTATTTCATTCTTAAAATTTTGTAGTGGTACCACTGACGCAGGGGTTCGAAGTTTTCTAATATAAATGTTCCTTCTTTTATTTTAGCTTTTAATTCATACTATTTTACATAATTATATAAAACTAAGATAATACACCACTTTTTATATTTATTTTGTAATCACTATATTATGAATTAATTATAGTATGCCATGCAGTGTTGTGAGTATTGAATAAAATAATGTTTTGCAACAGATAATTGAATATTATATTATTTATAATAAACCTGCCTATATCAGCGAAAAGAGGACGTCTAGGATCAGTATAGTTCTCGTACATTAATAAATGCATAAACATAATTTATTGAAGAACAATAATATTAATTTACTCAAAGAAATTAAAGATACGTATATTGTGTATTATGCCTAATAATATATAGTATATTTGTAGCATCTTTGAATATTATTTTTTTAATAAACATGATCATCGAAAAAAGTAATTATTTTAAACGTAAGTAATAAATCAATCCATAATTTGATTATAAAATGAGTAACACTCTCAAGGAATAACCCCGCTTGAACAGATCAATTGTAAATCCTTCTTTTTCGTATCCAATTGAATTTTCGTCAAACAAACTTTATACTTAAAATTTTGTAGTGGTGTCGCTGATGCAGGATTTCGAACTTTTTCAAACTAAAGTTTCCCTTTTTTTATTAAAATACGTTTCCTGTGAATCTAAGAAATTATGTCAGATTTAATTTTGCCGATTTAACCAAACCCAACGATGATTTACGCGAAATGATGATTTTATGCGAAATAAAAGTAAATCCTAATGATGCACAGGTATATTTCAAATATAAATACACCGGAGAATATCTTTCTGTTGTCAGTGACACGAAAAAATCTATCCAGAATAAGTACCTGCTGAAAACGGCATCAAAAGAAAATTCAATTGGATACGCAAAAGAAGAAGGATTTACGATTAATTTACAATTTGAAGAAAATTCAATTGGGTACGGAAAAGAAGAAGGATTTACAATTGGTTTACAATTTATGGAGTAATTTATTACTTATCTTTAAAATAATTACTTTTATCGATGATCGTGTTTATTTCAGAAATATACATAATTTTCTTTAAGAAACAAAAATATTCAAAGAATCTACAAATATACTATATAGTATTAGGCACAATACACAATATGCGTATCTTCAATTTCTTTGAGTAAATTAATATTATTTTTCCTCAATAAATTATGTTAATGCATTTATTAATTTACGAGAACTATAATTATCCTGGACGTCCTTTTTCCGCTGATATAGACAAGTTTATTATAAATAATATAATATTCAATTATCTGTCGCAAAACATTATTTTATTCAATACTCACAACACTGCATGGCATAGTATGATTAATTTATAATATAGTGATTTTAAAATAAATGTTAAATGTGGTGTCATATTATCTTAGTTTTATATAATTATGCAAAATAGTATGAATTAAAAGCTGAAATAAAAGAAGGAACATTTATATTAGAAAACTTCGATCCCCTGTGTCAATGGTAACATTACAACATTTCAAAAATGAAATACTTCGGTGAACGAACGTCTTTTTCAAACAAGTTGGGAACCAACATCTTTTTCAAACAGATTCGTAACCAACACCTTTCTCGAGCAGATTAGGAACGAGCACCTTCTTCAAACGAACTTGGAACCAACACCTTCGTCGAGCAGATTCGGAACGAACACCTTCTTTGAACAAACTGTGAACCATTACTTTTTACAAGCAGATTCGGAACGAACATCGTATTCTACTCAGGCGTCGATTTGTTTATGTATCAACATTACGAATACTGAATCTATACACGATTTTTCTATAATTATGTTGACTTTAAATTTTTCGTTATTATTGCTAGATCATCATAATTATGGGAGTATAAATACAAATTTAATGTAATTTTAAAGTTTAATGCGGGTTAAATATAATTAAAAATTAAAGTGTAGTTATATTTATTGTTCAGTTAAGACTAAGTACTGTTCTATTGCATATAACTAATATCAAGTTAATTAAGTATAACTAAATTGAAAGTTGGGAAGTAGAGTAGTCCTACTTTATTGCAATGTTTGCGTGTATATTGCAAGGACTATGTTTGCTTGGTTTCGAGTTAAATTTATTTGTGTATGCGATAATGATAGGTTCAGTTGAAGATAGAATCAAACGTCAAAATTTAGTGTTAACTTTATTACAAGCTGCAAAACAATAATAATTAAGTGTATAATCACTTAATGTTGATTCCTATTTATACTGGATTCGAGTAACGGTTTTATTATAACTTCTATTTAATTTATGGTGTTCTGAAAATCTAGTAATAATATGTTGTAATTAATTGATATTGACTTTGTTAAATAGTTTTAAATTATATGCTGATTGGAAGGACAAAAGTAGAAACGACTAGGAATATTGATTATTTCATGATATAGAAAAACTATATGTATAAAGTAATGTATTTCTATATTTTAATTGTGAAGATTTCAATTTGCTGTTTTTCTAGAGACTTATATTACAGTTAGTTATTGTTAATTCCTTTGAGTCAGTTTACATTTTTAAACGAAAATTCCGATTGAATGATACACTTAAGCAAAGTCCAAGTTCGATTTTAATTCTCTTTCCAGATTTATTTACAACTGTACTTGTTTATCTATGAAGACTACGAATACTAGATTTCTAGATGAATTTTCCAGAGTTATGTTTAATTTTATTTTTTCAGTAATTATTGCTAATTGAATATAATTATGGAAGAGTACGAACAAATACAGATTTAAGTTATTCCAAATTTTAATAAGGATTCAATATCATTCAAATTTTTAATTGTAATTATATTTCAATTTATTTTTTAGTAAATTTTTATTTTTGTTTTAAGGATAATTGAGTTTAAGTTCAAGTTAAAATGAGATTTCAAAATTCAGTATTAAATTTAAAACATTCTACAATTCAACCTGCAATGGGGTTGTTGTATATTTTTAAATATATTTTTTTCCTCTTTGAATTCATTAACACCAAAAATTCATGTATTTTAAGAAAGAAAAATTTTTCAAATAAGTTTGAAAATTTTTTCTAATTTTTCAATTTTTTGGGAAAATCGGATTGGTTGAGCGGATCGCTGAAAGGAAATCAGTCTGAGTAGCGTGTTTTTCTGGTGCATAGAAAAATCAATAATTGGTTTGGCGGTTTGCAGGATGTTTTATGGCGTTTATATTAAACAAACATTTGGCAATTATAAGCGTGCTAGAGATTGTTTCAGATGTACACTCCACGGCGACCAAATCAGAGGTTGATTCGTAAGCACTCTTTCTACGGTGATTTTTATGTACATCGTAAGCCTGTATTTCAGCAAGCATGCGGAATAATTTTTCGTCCGTAAAATCGATATCTATCCCGCGAATAGATCACCTGCGAAAAATTAAGGCTATTTGAAATAAGGCTTTTAATCCCTTGCGTATGAGTGCTGTATCAGTAAAAAATATGTTAGCCGTATGCAGAAAAAAATCTGGGTAGAGTGGGGGGGGCCAAAAACTCTAGAACCAATACCGTCCGCATGGGATGCACCTCTATCGGTTCGAAAACAGAAATACTGCAGTTAAATTCGTCGGAGTCCTGTCCAGTTCGGCCAATGAATGCATGATGCACGGGTATCGAGAAAACATTGATTCTCCACATGTGGGAGTAGAGTAATCCAATACAGAGAGCGCGTGCGGTTGGATGCTGGTATGCCAGCAATTCGCTAGCCGAATCATTCGGGACCCCGAAGAATTTAACTACCGCAGCTCCACTTTTGAACCGATAGAGGTACAGCCCACGCGGACAACATTGGCTCCACAGAATCTGGTACCCCCCTTCGCCCAGATTTTTTCCGCGTAGAATTCGCGTGCCATACCCTTGCTGATGCTATCAAATATTTTAGAAATAGTAATAGTTCTAGCGTTGCCTGGATAGTGTCCCGGGGTTGTACACTCTGTGAATACTACGAAAGGTCCGAAGGATGTTTTCACTAGATGAATTGGACGGATCGTTGCCAGCGTTGGATTGCGCGACCTTACTTGAGAGAATTTTTTCGATGTTTCCACCACTCTCTTTGCTGAAAGGCGGTAACCGAAATTTACCGTTTTCTTGAGTGCGCAGGTTGTCTGCCAGCTTAGTATCCGAGTTCTTAAAGCAAGTAGCTTCCCCCTGATCTACGTCACTGTGAGTAAACAATCCGTTTGTTACCCCTTTGTTTCTAGTCCAAGACTAGGTTCTCTTCCTTCCTCCCCGCGTCACAGTCGTTTTTTGCAAAATAAATCTAATTAAATTCTTAAGAGATCCATCGAGGTCAATTTAAAAAAAAATGTTTACTTTATTTATACACAAAGTTGGCAAAAATCGTAAAATTTAAGATATTAATACTATAATAACACACAATTAATTCAAAATGATGGATATTAGTGTTCAATCAATAAATAAACATTCTTGAAACAGAACCTGATAGCTTATTATAAATTAATACATTTTTATTAACAAATTGCATTGTTATAAACAGCGGTATGTGATTTTTGAGTAGTTTTGGATATTTATTAAGCGATTTTATTTGTCTTTCCAGTGATATTTTTGTAATCTATATTGTTATTTCAAGAAAAATGTCATTTTTATAAACAAATGCGCAATTCGAGCAATTTGTGAGTGTTTGAGGTACTTTAAAAAAAGTGTTTTGTTTGTCGTAACAGTGATGTTTCAATTAAATATTGTAATTTCATAACAATTTGGTGATAGTTATAAGCAAATTTTATTTTAAAAATGCACAGCTTGAGCAATTTTGAAGAGTTGCAGTTAGTTTTTTTAACGTACTTTGCTGATTTTGCTATTTCATGACAAATGTGATTGTTATAAATAAATGTTATAAAAAAATGCGCAGTTACTTACACTCAATTTGTGGTCGAAGTAGACGGCTGTCTTTTAAAAAAATACGATATGGTGTTGAATGATTGGATTGAAGAAGAGAGTATTGAATTTGTACTGGAAAATGAGCTAAATCTTTTTTCTCATTATTTGCCTCATCTTCATGTTGTCAAGCAAGAGAGTACCACAATAATTAGACCTGTTTTTGATGCGTCCGCGAGTGAAAAGCGTTTTCCCTCTTCAAATCAATGTTTCGAAAAAGGTCCAAATTTAATAGAGTTACTACTAGCATCCTTATTCAGATTCCGAGAACACGATATCGCGGTAATAGCCTATATTCGCAAAGCATTTTTACAGATAGAAATTAATGAAAAAGATCGTGATGTGTTGCGTTTTCTTTGGTATGTAGATGGGAAACTTGTAATTTCTCGACACAAGCAGGTAGTATTTGCCCTTACTTGCAGTCCTTTTATATTGGCAGCAGTTCTAGACTATCATTTTTTGAATGTAGCACAAGTTGTTACTAAGAAATATTACAGTCACTGGTCGAAAGAAATTGTCGAGATATTGTCTAAATCGTTTTACGTAGACAATTGCACTACAAGCATGGAAGCCACACAAGAATTAAATAATTTTAACTGGGTACCCAAAGACATAATTATACTTTAACCGAAACTACTAACCGAACTTAAGTTCCGAACTTAAACCTTGCTTATTGTTTTTCTACTTTCTACTTCTAAATCTGCTCTAATCCCTATTTTTCATTGTAATCATATAAATTGGATTGTGTTGGTTATTACCCTCTGTTACTTTAGCTTCATGGAATAGATTTTTTCAACTTATTTACGTATTTCAAAAATTTATACATATAACTATCTTTGAACTTTACCTATCAGTCTCACAATGAAGACTTTAAACATTTGTCACGTTAATGCTCAGTCTTTGCCTGCCCATTACCTTGAATTTAAACATCACTTTATGTCCTGTTCTTATCATATCATAGCCGTATCTGAGACCTGGCAAACGCCTAACATTTCTTCGAGCCTTGTGGCACTTGATAATTACACGCTTTTCCGCAGAGATAGAGATAAGAGAAGAGGTGGTGGGGTCTGTCTCTATATTCATGACAGTTTAAGGGGTGTACAGGTGGGAGTGGGTCCTCTTGCCAATTATCCTACTGCCGAATACCTTTTTATCATGGTATCCTCGCCTCATGACAATGTGTTAGTGGGTGTAATTTGCAAACCTCCTAACGCCTCCTACGGCAGGGAACTTGAGAATTACATTTTTGACCTTATACCTAATTATAATAACATTGTACTCACCGGTAACCTAAACACAAATCTTAATACTACCAACAATTTAACTCTCTATTTAAAATCAGTAGTTTTCTTTGCCGGATTACCTATAGTTCCCTTTGATACCTCCCACCACACTGATCATTCTAGTACACGGATTGACTTGATGATTGCGGATGATTTAGACGAGGCGATTTATTCTACTCAACACTTAATCTCATTCATCTCAAACCATGATCTTATGAGCATCCAATACCAGTTCTCCGTTGGTATATCCAATGGTGTAACTCCCCTGCCCATAAGCAATCCTAAGAAGACGTCTACTCCTTGGATCACTCCTTATATCAAAAATTTGATAAAAGTAAGAGAAAAAAACCTAGATTGGCTAAAAGAAAAAAAAAAGTATTATTCAAGCCGAATTTCGTAAATTGAGAAACCTAGTGCAAACCAATATCCGAGATTTATACAATCAATATAATTACAATTCTATCAAAAATAGGAATAAAAATGAAAACATCTGGCTTCTTTTGAAACGGGTTGTACTTATTCCGTCTAAACACTTGGCTCCTGATAACAATTTCTCACCTGCAGAACTTTTGACAGCTTTTACTACAAAATCCACACTCCTTGCAAATAGCTCTCCTTCCCGTCCTCAGTTTTCTCTACTTTTCATGATACTAAATTATTCTTTGCTGTTATATCTGTCAGCCTCACTCAAAGTTACTTCTGACCTTAAATTGGCAATTGATAGAAGGAAAATAACGGTTGTTGTCCTTTTTGACTTTTCTAAGGCGTTTGATACAATTAATTATAATCTACTCTTGACTAGTCTCAAATGGCTCCTCCGCTCAAACATGGTTTTTAAATGGTTTGAATCGTACCTTAGTAATCGGCCTGAAAGAGTAAAAATTAGCAATGGCAAACGGTCAGTTTGTGGGGAGGTTAAGAGTGGTGTCCCTCAAAGATTCCCGCTTGCACCCACTTTATTTAATATTTATACTTCTGAACTTGGTAGCGAGCTTCGACATTGCCACAATCACAAATATGCTGACGACTTAAGCTTTACCTTTCCATGCTAATTGCCAATCTTAAGAGCTTATTTCAAAGGGTACAAGCGGATATTGATCTGGTGGTGCAGCGGGCCTCGACAAGTGGCCTTACTCTTAACCCTGCTAAAGCAATATCTATAATCATAGGACCTTCGTCCTCTCTATCACTTGAAACAATTGCAACTCTACCTCCTCTCTTGATCGATGGACGTCTCATTCCATTTTGTAGAATCTGTGAAGGATTTGGGATATATTTTTAATCGCACTCTTACTTGGAATGAACAAGTAGCGGATATTTCGAGGAACACATTTAGAGTCCTCCAAAAACTTAACAGGAATCAAGAATCACTTCCTACTTCAACGCATATCCTCTTAGTTATAAGGCTCATCCTTCCTTTCTTTGACTACGGCTGTGTAGTTGACGACGATATTACTGATGAGCTAAATGCTCAGTTTGAGCGCACACTTCGTGTTTGCATTCAGATCATCTATAACGCCCCCAAAAGTGAACATATTACTCAATATAGAGAAAGAGCAGGACTTCTTAACGTCGCCAGAAGAAGACAATTATTTGTGGGTAATTTGTTTTATAGCAGTCATGAAGCTCCGCATTATCTACTTGACCTTTTCCATTTTATTGACAAAAGATCAACCGATACATTCCAAACTCCGTGAAAGGAAAAAAATACTAAAAATTCAGCCACACCGTACGTGTAAAATGCAAAGGTCTTTTATTATTCGTGGTGCTCGACTTTGGAACAAACTACCTATAATAATTAGAAATTCAACTTCTCAATATCACTTTAGAAAACTACTTTTTGGTTACTTATTTAACACATCACACTACCCTCGAAATTACACATTGGTAAAACTTAAATCCGTAAATTAAAGTGTATATGAGTGTATTCATGAATGTATTTACTTATAAGTATGTATATTTGCGTATGTATATTTATATTATTTTTTTGTTAATATTGTGATGTGCCTGTGACGAAAATGTCAGAAAGGAGTTTTTGCAATGGCGAAATCAGTTAAATTATTTGCACGAAATTGAAATTCCGAAGAAGTTTTGGTCGGGAGATTTTATTTTACACACCTTTTGTGATGCTAGTAAGTTAGCATATGCTGCTGTCACGTTTTTTACGGGTAGAGAACCAAGACGGTGTCGAATTAAAATTACTGGTAGCCAAATAGCGAGTCCCTCCGGAGAATATATCTATCCCGCGTTTGGAACTTTTAGCTGCGTGCATTGGTAGTCGACAAAATCGCGAAATCATTAAAGTTTTACAATATGAAGGCATACAAAATTTTTGTGTGGAAATACGTCCCTGATTGGCTTGATTGGCTTCCTGAGGCTAGTAATAACTGGCCGATACTGACTGGTAAAGTTGATGTGAATGAGGTAAGTGGTGAGCCAAAGAAGTCAGCTCAAATTTCATTGTTAAACGCAGATGAAAAAACGGATCGAAAATATTCAGAAAAACTCTCTTCTTTTAATAAGATGATAAGATTCTTCGCGATTATGCTGAGATTTAAGAACTTTAAACTAAAAATTGTGAACTACACAGATAATCGATTAACCTGTCAAGAGATTTTTCAGACCGAACTCAAGTTTTTGAAGTTGTTACAAGGTCAAATGTTTTCTAACGAAAAAGATTCCAAACTAGCCTCCCTACAAAATTTTGTGCATTCAGATGATCTAATACGGTTAAAGAGTACAATCTTTGAACGCAATGGCAGTTTCTCGTTTGTATGTCCAATATTGACAGATATTAAACACAAAGTGGTTGAATTAATGATCCGAGAAGCTCATGAAAATTAATGTCATGCTGGTGTACCAACTTTAATATGTTATTTACGAGAAAATTTTTGTATCCTATCTATGCGAAGGACTGCACGATCTGTTGCATCGAAATGCATTGTATTTAAGAAATTCGACGTTAAGAAAATAAAAGCGAATTCAACCCCTTTACCTGTCCATCGAGTGAATGATGCAGCGGTATTACGCGGAAAGCAAAACGGTTGGATCTACTTATTCACGTGTGCTATATATCCAGCCTTTCACCTAGAACTAGTAACGTCAACTATGATGTCCACTAGACATTGGTTTCGCAACGACATTTCAGACATTAGGTTTCGCGACGAATATCTGAGCTGGTTAATCTAGAAAGATGATGTTAAAGAATCACGAAAAGTCAAAGAACGAGTTGCAGTTTTCATCGGAGACGATAATCGCAAGTGCATTGAGTGGCCGGTAGCACGAATAGAAAGCTTATCCTTTATTGAGATGGCGTAGTCCCAGAAGCTATATTAAAAACTAAAGGTGGTCGATTTAGTGTACTCATACAGAGAAACTACCTCTAGAGATCTCAAACGGTAACTTAGAGGAAACTAAGGTCTTATGCAAAAAAATAATTAAAAAAAGAACGAAAAAAAACAGTATCGCCTAAGGATAAGAAAAGTCAGGAGGAAAAAGAGATAAGGACCCAGAGTGATCGATTGGTCAAAAAACCTACATTTTATGATTGCTAGGTTCCCATTTGTATTTTTTTTTTGTTTGTTTGTGTTTTTCGTTATGTATTCTTCTAATTTTAAAATTACGATGTCTAAATACGACGAATATTGTCACGTTACAATAAACATTGTTTTAATGAGTTGAGCCACAGGCTCGAGGTGGGATGATGTCAAGATTCGAATTAAAACAGAATTAGCGCTTACCGCGATAGGGCGCTATGAGAGCGTGCTGAATGCGAGGGAGCGTAGACTTGTGTCGCTAGGAGGTGGAGTGGGTGTAATTTCGTTGTCTTCAGTAAATTGATATTTTCGTCGATTAACTCAAGTTTTTGGTATAATTGATTCATTGACCTTCCCTTTTATTATAGTTTTTTAAATAGTTCTACACGTCGAGTGTGGCATGGGAAGCGGAGAGTTTCATTCACTAGGGGATGTCTTCGATTAATAAGGGCAGATCTAAGATCATCATCAGAAATATGAGCAAGAACTGGTGGAGCTGTAAATGTTTTGAAGTTTTGTTTCTCCCAATCTACAATTTCGTAATATTCTGTTGCGTTAAAGTTTAATTTTGGTTTTTGAAAGTTCGAAATGACAGTTGACTGATCTTTTCTTTTCGGGATCTTCCTATGTTTCTAAACACGTTTTCCTTATCCTGAGGTTGGTTTGGTTCTTGAATTACGAGTGATTCCTTTTTCACATCGTCTCTTGCTTTCAGTATAATTTGCCATCCCCTTTCTCTCACGGCTAGCTTATAATCACAAATCATAGCCAGTAAAATCGTTTCAGGGTGTGAGCAGAAACTATTTCTTTCAATGAATTCGTATAACAGCATCCTTGAGTGAGCCAGAAGGTATTTTGAAGGGACCATCATTTTCCAAACGTGTTTTATAGTAAACTGTATCATTGATTTACTTTTGATTACAAACCAGCACGCTGCGTAAACTAAGAATAAAAGTCACCAATAATATCAGGTTTTCTCTTTGATTTTCTGTGTCAACGCACAATCGTTGGTGCCGATTACTAGTTGTTAACCAACGTGCATGATTCATTGTGCCAGGATTAAGAGCTGCGACATCAGTAGACAGTTTCCGGAAGTAATTGCATGGCACAATCGATACCGAACCCGATTTTGAAAATTTTAATGTTTGAAAATTGTAGCTGCCTTCACTGATTCACTAGTATCAGTCACTTATCATGTCTCTCACCCAGTGACGTTGGCCTGGTGGAAGCGTGGTTCTTTACGACTATACTGCTGTGGGGTCTGAATCGTTTGGCTAGAATTTTGTTTACTTTTGTCCTCTGCAACCAGTAGAATTTTCGTCTCTTTCCATGATTTTGTCGCTTTAAAAACACCCGCGTGTTACTATTACCGCGTGTAATAATTGAATTAAAATTAATAATAGTAATAATTCAGATTTTTGTTTTATCTAATAAAAAAATTTTTAGCTAAAATATTCGTAACCCACAGCCACCGAGTCAGCGCTGCTAGGTGAGAGACGTGATATGAGTGAATCAGTGAAGGTGGCCGCAATTTTCAAAAATTAATATGTTCAAAACTGGGTTCTACTTTAAAAACAAAAAACCGCGACACGTGTTGAATGAAATTCGATAATCTTTCGAATTATGCTCACGCGACCTCGATTTGAATTTTTACCCTCAGGCCCGATAGCGTGTTTGGTCCACAAGTCTGACCATCAATTGCATATTTTAGGGGGCGTAAACGTAACTCCTTGCAGTGTAACAGGCAAACTGAACATTGCAGGGGTTTCTTTAAGGTAACCTCTAAAATCCTGATAACTCCACCTTAGCTTCCTGTGTTATCTGGTGTTCCGTCACAATCAACAAATGCACGGTTTTCAATCTCTACGTGAATACTCGATGCGTGATTGCAGATATTCGTCAGCTGGTTGTTTGATGAGAAAAATATGCTCTTCTTTGATCTTTTGCCTATGCCAAGTGTTGTCCATTTTGTTTTTTTTGTTTTTTTGAATGATTACATCCTTGCAGCCATAAAAATTAAGGCCTCAAATTTCACTACCGGAACTTTAAAATATTTCTTTTTTTCCTTTCTCTCCGTATTTTTGAGCTATCTATAACGTTTAATGTGTCATTTTTATTAACTATCATGTAAGACTCCAAAGCTGCAGTTGCCAGAGCAGCTACATCTTTATCGTAGTGTCCAAATCTATCTGCTACCCTAGCTACATATTTTAAATCGTGTCAGTATTCGTATCGGTACTTACAATCTTGTCTCATTCGGTATCATTTCCATACTGACATTTGAAACTCCCTTTTTAACACGCTGAATATAAAAGAATTGTTGCATAATATCTGCATACGTTGATAAGCAAATAATACTTAATTCTTTTGCGATTTTAAAAACGGGAAGTGTTTACTGCACGAGAAGTAACCGTTCTTCCCTTTCAAGGTTTTCCTATCAAACGTCAAACAACAAGCGTTCCTGTGTCTTTTATTAAATTTGAAATTACGAATGATTGGGACGGGCTGAGATAGGACTTTACGTATAACTATTTTAATTTTGTATAACTGGATCAAGCAGAGGTTTTCATTTAAGCACCTGACTGGTTGTACGCAAAAAATATTAAAATAAAAAAGGTGTATTTGATCGAGACCTAGAAACTTATTCCATAACACTTTTCAATAAAATCAATACTTTCAGATAAAAATGAGAAAAACATTTTTTTACATTTTTCTCATGGGGCAGGTGATAACATTATGCAATTTCAAAAAGTTTTTTTTTTATGAAATTGGGATATGAAAATTCACCTTTTCCCGTTTCACAGTGGATACTGTGAAAGTAAATTTCTTTTCTTCACTTATTCAGGTATAGTTTTACATAAGCATAATATTTTTCAAGGTCTTATTATCGCTTACTCAGGCCTTTAAATATAGGTCGGAACTAACAATATGTGTTTCTTACACACAAGTCTAACATGTCTTTTTTCTTTTTTGGAATAGTTTTAATGATTAAGCCCATGTGGTGAGTGGTTCACGTGACCAGATTTCTACCTTACCGTCACTTCTTTTATTTCCCAACTTATTATCACAACAAACACCACGTCGAGTTGAAAAATTGGGATATTTCATTAGAAGCACTAAGAATTGTGGGTCTGGTCCTAAATTTTTATAATTATGAAAAAAAATTTTATGTTGTAAATATTTTTTTTGCTTTTTTCATAATTATTCAAATGTAGGACCAGACCCACCTTTTTAGTGCTTTTTAATTACTATCCCAAATTTTCAACTCGATGTGGCGCTTAGTGTGAAAATAAGTTGGGAAATAAAGAAAGTGAGGTTAAGGTAGGAATCTGGTCACGTGACCCACTCGTCACATGGCCTTAAGGCTTCAATAATAGAATCATGTCAATATAACAGCTTATTTTTTAGGCAAATGAATACGGCTTATGAATCAATGTCATAAAATAAACGCGGATCTTATTATATAAAACGTAAAATTTAAAAAAATGATCGGTTTTGAGTTCATTTATTTTGAAGATTGAACATGGTTCGACATTGGGACATTATGGATTTTGTTGGCTGGTATTTATATTTTAAAATCACGCCATAATTACTTTCGCGTGCGTGCGACTTTTTTATCCAAATAAATTTCTATACAAAATAATAGGTTTTAATGCTTGTTTCAAAATAAGAACATTTTATATTGGGTTTCAACCAATAATATCTGAAGTATGTCAAAACAATTGAGAAAATGATGAACCTGCTTTTGTTTCAAAATGAATGAAGTGTCATGTATGATCTTTGGTTTGAAGAAGTGATTTTTATTACTTGTATGTTATATTTAGAATATCTGAAAGAATCATTTTATAGTGGTCATAGTGTTACAGTGAAAACTAAGAAATTAATATAAATAAAATGGAGTTCGCTCCCACAAGAAAAGATTTATTTTTTTTTGTATGAAAAAAGAAATCCATCAACGTCATTTAAGGTTAAAAAATCAGGTAAATTATTATTTCATAAAAAATCTAAAAATAGAGAAAAATTCTAAAGAATTAAAACCTGAGCTGTTAAAAATTCCTGCAAAGAAATTCTCAATGAATTAAATAAGGTCAAAAGGTATTTGGATAAGGTTATGACCGAAAATGAATCTTGGTTTAAGGAGAAAGTTGAATTTCCTTGTACTGAAGTGGACCTTCAAATTAAAGATGTCGTCCGTGAACGTGCTCGTACTAAAAGAGAGCGGCGACTTAAATCTTATAATAATTCTTCCACTTGTTCAAAAAGACAAAAAATATCAGAATTGAAAAAATCAAGTGGTTCTGAATTATCATTAGCTGCATCTCTCAATCTTTATTTGGAGGGTGATAAAAACACTGTTAATATGTTAAGCCAAGTATTCCTTCGTTCCTCTGAGAATGTTGATAGAATTAGGAAATGTATACAGACTTTTACTCCTTATACTTAAGAAGAGGCATTGGCAGTGATTTTAACGGGCAAGTTGACCAAGAATCAAAATCTCGATATTAGATCTAAAGCAAAGGCAACAGGTTTCAACTTATATCCTTCTTATAATAAAATAAGAGAAGCTGAAAGCAGATATTAACCTGAAAATATTACAATAACTGAACAAAGAGGAAAACTTCCATTGCAATCACTTCTTAATCAACTAAAACAAGAAACCTTGTCAAAATCAGTGAACCTGTCTTGCACTCGCTCCCTTCCGCATGTCTTTCGAATTTGACATTGATCGTGAAGTGGGGATTTTTTGGTAGTTCGAGCCATTCAGCTTATAAACAGTGATCTATGGAAGATTTTAATGATCAAAACCTTCTCATTACTTCACTTGTTCCCTTAGAGCTATATACACAAGAACCTAAATCATCTGAAAAAATTATCAGCCGGTGTCTTCTAGAAGTTGTGTACCGATAATAGATAGACCCTAATAGACCATGATAGATGGTAAATTCTGCAATGCCATTACAGAAACATCTTCTTCGCACAGATGTTACGTTTGCGGGCAATACCAGCTTGGAATTTAAAAAGTGGAAACTCGAAGTCGTCCTGAAAAGGTTAGTCTTAAAAAGAGGAAAAATGCTATTAAAGCAGTTTTTAAGAGAAGGATAGGACTACTGATTGACATTACCAAGGCCAGATGTAGTGGGACAACGAATGACGGACATACAGTTCGCAGATTTTTTAGCGATCCTAAAACTTCATCTGAGATTACTGAAATTGACATACGTTGGATATAAGAATTTTCTACGATTTTACCAACTTTCTCTTCTGGATTCCAAATCAACAGCGAAGCAAGTGGGATAAAAGCTCTTAATGCAGCAAGGCTCTGCATAGAAGTATACGGTTGGTATTGTATGTCAGCTTCTGTACACAAAATTCTGATTTACGGTGCAGCAATAATAGAAAATGTTTTGTTGCCAATTGGTTAGCTCTTAAAGGAAGCACAATGATCATGTAATAAAGTTCTGAAAAACTAGGGGCAAAACAATACAAGAAAAATTTCAAGAAAACATACTATGAGCTCTTTCCTAAAGAAGTTATTGCTCTTAAAAATTGCCACAAGCACCAGCAAATAATTCTTCACAAAGTGCTGATAGTTTTTCAGAAGATCGAAGCGATTCCGACAAAGATGAAATATCTTTGTTAGTGAGATGCGAGGGGAATCACTTTATGTAATAGACACAAACTTTTGAATTGTGTAATTTATACAGTAGATTTGGATTCAGCGAACTGAAAAGCCCCCTGGTACCAATTTTAAAGAATATTAGTCAAAATTCCACATTATTGGTCGCCATATTAGATCCGCCATTTTGAATATTGCTCTTTTGAAACTTGATTCGGCTTCAAGAAACTAAAAAACCCACTATCTAACAATTTTTTTTAGTAATATTGGCAAGAATTGCACAACATTTATCGCCATATTGGACCCACCGTTTTTAATTTCGTAATTTTTACACCTGATTCGGTTTCACAGTCTTTAAAAACCACAGGTAACAATTTTTTAGTAATATTGGCAAGAATTCCATAATTTTTTCGCCATATTGGATCCGCAATTTTGAATTTCATAATTTTAACACTGTATTCGGCTTCAGAGCATCAAAAACCGCCATGTAATAATTTTTTTGTATGTAATGTAAGTAATGTAATAATTTCAGAGTTCCACAATTTAGATCGCCATATTGGATCAGCCATTTTGAATTTCGTAATTTTTACACTGGATTAGGACTCCGGGACTTAAAAAGTCCGAAGAAGGATTTAGTTTTTCATTTGGGTCGAACTGTGATTTTTGTCCTGGAATTATGTGGTTCCGGCCGACTATGAGTTGGTCCCAAATTGAAATTCTAATTTTTCGTTTTTTCGAGCTACCCCAATATATAAATTTGAAATAAATATAACATTTATTTGCTTCCAATTGCTTCTGGTTCCTGGTTGTAGCGCCAATAGACTTCACACAGTAACATCCCCTACACTTTAAAAAAGTTTAAAAATTTGTCCCACTCTTTAGTGGGGAAAAATCCACATTTTCGTCATAGAAATTTTTCTAAAGTTCTTATAATTGAATAAAAAATTGAAAAAAATTCCCCAAAATTTAGGAAATTAGATAATACTTCAAGTTTTTGGGGAAATTTCCCTAAATGGATGGTAATTTATACAAAAGTTTGAAAATATTCCCTACAATTTGGGGAATTAAAAGAGAATTTTCACGTGTTGTCTAGAATGACGTCTCTTCAGGCCAAATTCTATGACTTTGTATGAATTTATACGGCCTGTTAAAAATCGCTTCATTCAGAATGTATAAAAAAAGGACTCACGCTCTCCACTTTGTAGTATTTTTAGACTCGTTTGTATAATATTCCACATTTGTGTAATTTTGGCGATAAAGCTTTCTTTTTCGCTCTTTTGTTCGCGTGTCATAAGCGAGACGGGCATTTTAGTTTAGAAACTTTATTGCTTACTTTCGGCGAAAGAATAAAGGCAAGTGACTGATTTTGACTTGTAATATAATATAAATTTTGTGCGATATACACTTTTCTAATTATAAACATTTTTAATATGATTTTAATGACTTGAGTATTTGAGGTTGATATTTTGGAGAAATTTTCCACTTTCCGCTATTCAATTTTACGTCACATATTAAATTTTAGTCCAGTTGAGAATTTTACACTTTTCTTCAATTTTCAACATTTCTATACTAATTTCACGCCACTGCGCGTGAGTACTTTGCTTTTAATAAGTATTAATATTTAAATTTTGCTGATGTGAACTAGTAGTATGGGAGAAAATCCGCCAGGGCGCGACATCTCTCCTCTCTCGCAATATAAATGCCATGTCGACCGTTTAAAAGATCAGTCGACACGAAGCTAAGCATAGTTTCCTGACACAAAGGCTGCCTTGATTTAGGGCGAAGTTCTTCCATTGAAGTGGTCGAGCTGTGTCCCTTGCTTTTTTCATTAATATTCCACAAATGTGGGATCATTTTTAAGTTATTACACAATATAATTCCGCCTTAGGGAATTTTCCCTCCATTTTTAGTAAAATTCCACAAAATGTAGTAAATTTTCCTTACTACGCCTTAGGGAAAATTCCTTAAATTTTCAGTAAGATTTGACAAATTTGGGGAATGTTCCTAAATCTGTTTTGGAGAAGCTTCCATAACTTCTTTTGTAATATTTCACTATTATTTTAGGGAATTTTCCCTAAAGCGGAGTAGTGTAATTCCCGAATTTGAGTGTATATTAATTCCACACGATTTTGAGAAAAATTCCCTTGAAAATTTTTTACGGTGTACTCAAATCCGAGAATGCTAATTTTTACCAAGTCTTAAAAACATGCGAATATGTCTTGAACCACAACCGATCAAAAGAACCCTCTTCATATAGTTTTACACAATATATATATATGTGTACTAAAACATATGTAAATGCTATACTTGTAATATTATTCGATATTAATTGTTTTTTAAGTATCTAACTTATCGGACTTCTCTGTTCTCTCATACTTTCAGGGCTTTCCTTCATTAACGAAATAGTATGCATTTCTGAAATTTTAACAGGACATCTGCGTTGTGTCCTTTTATGTTTAATCAGTTTTAAAAAGACCATTAGTTAACACTTTAATGCATCTATATTCCCAATTAAAAATAATTCCCCACAAAATTATTTTGTCCTTTTAAGGTTTGCAATTGGGAATAAAATTTGGAAATTTTATCAAATTCACGCAATCGCACATATTAATCAATTTTAAACCGTATTAATATAAAGGAAGTTGTCTTATTTATAAAGCTTAAATGAGAAATTATGCAACTTGTAATGGTTTCAATTTTTTAGATATTTAAAGTATTCTGATTTTGATAGCTTAAGATAGCGGAAATATTATGTTAGCTAATCAGCGAAGAAGTTTGCAAATATTTTTTAAGCAAACTGATCAAATAGTTGCATGAGCGGGCAAGGTAAGAAAATAGTATCGTCAGTGGGATTTTTTTTCGTAAATAGTATTAAAATATTAGCGTAATTTTTACGATTAATTACTTCTTCACGAATTTATCCTAGTTCACACACTTCTTCAATTCGTGCTGTCGCAAAACAAGATTCACAGGTTCATCTAGCGAATTTTGTTCAATTAGTCTCAAACAGATATTTTTTACTGGGTAGTTACATTTCAATTTCGAAAGCTCTACAGCCAGTGACTTTAAAACTGTACAACTTTTATAACCTACACACTTACATAGTTAATTATATCAAAGCATGTGCAACTATGAACCCTTTAAATTATAGGTAAATAATTATGATCACTTCATTAGAGATTCTTATTTTGGATATTATAGACTGATTTTTAAAATTAATTTACAGTAAAAGCAGCTTATGATGGTCTAAACAGAGTCACGTTTAGCGGATTATTAAATTGCCTTGATGGCGTGGCATCAACTGAGGCAAGAATTCTGTTTATGACAACTAATTACTTGGAAAGATTAGATCCTGCTCTTATAAGGCCTGGTAGAGTAGATGTTAAAGAATACGTAGGTAAGTTTGTGAGATACCGGATACAAAAAGACTGATTCACCTAATCCTGCACTTTTTTTTTAGGTTGGTGTACATCTGAACAAGTTGAACAAATGTTTCATAGGTTTTATAAAGAATCATCTCCTGAAATGGCTAAGGATTTTGCAGATAAAGTAATGATGCATAAGAAAAACGTAAGTCCAGCGCAGATACAAGGGTTTTTCATGTTCTATAAGAATGATCCTCAAAAAGTAGTAGAAAATGTACCGCAAATATGGGAACTCACTTGAGGATGTTGAGAAAATAGTATTAGCTTGAAAAGTGATTCTAAAATATATTGTTACTGTTTTGTAATCTACCGATATTCAATCATGGGTGGAAAAATGAAAGTGATTTTTTGCAACGACTTATTCATTTTACTTATAATTATTTTTGTTGAAAAATTGTAATAAAAAATATTTTTATTGTTACTCTCACTTGCGTATGTAGTTTTAAGGCTCTTCCTTAATAATTATATAAGCAAGCAGGCTCATACAAAAGATTTTTTTTATGCGCAATTCGTTATATAATAAGTCATATTCTTAAATAAAATAGTAAAATAAATAAATAAAAAACATGATATAAATTGTATAAAAGGAGCGTGGGTTTGAAATGATAAAATATAATAATATTTAACCACATTTTCTCTTTTTAATAGGAAAAATGAATTAAGCGTAAAAATATCTTCGCTAAAGAGCAAACTTATACCTAAGATCCTTATACATGTTTTTTGTCAACCCATTTTTATTCTCTTGTCGAGTACGATTATTTCACAGGTTGTTGATTGTTCGCCTTATGCGTAAGGTTAGATTTTACGCCTTAGGTATCTAAACCTAATTGCACATTCCTAAAAAAAATGTTCACTCAGATTATATATTTGAAGGAGTTTAAGAGTGAAGAAGTTTCGCGACTTTTGCATATTGCAACGTTTTTAAGAAGATAATGAATATTATCCACTTCAAGTATAAATATGAAATTTTTATTGGCCAGTTCAACTAGTACAGTTCCATTTACACATGATAAACTTTTAATTTCGCTTTCGAAGCGTAATGATAGGAATTCGCGCAATAAATATAAGATCTTACAATTAAATTATGGATTGAGAGACGAAAACACGTTTAGCGCTATGACGCGCGGATGAGAATCATAAAATCTACATGGGTGATTCTCTGTAAGAAGTATACTTTCGCTATATATTTTCTTTATTATATTGGAAGGGTGACAATAAAGAACTGTATAACCAACAATTTTATAGAAAATTAGTTTCTTTGCATTAAAAATTTACAGAAAATCAAATACATATTGGGATAAAAGGATTTTTTCGAAATCTCATTTTGTAATACAATAATTTTTTTTTTAAATTGCTAATACATTTTTTTTAGAGTAGGTAAAATTTTAACCTAGAAATCATTTTTTAGCCTTGAAGCATTGATATTTCTTGAAATTATCATCATTCAATGGAAAAATGTACTTTCCTTTTTTCGGGTCTTTAGGCAAAAATGTAATATTGTGATATCGCGATCTTCATGTTCATTTTTACGGAACAAAATAAATTGTTTAGATCTCTCCTTCAGCATCCCCATAACTTGGATGCATTTTTTTTTGCAAAAATTTAAGATTCGTTTTTTAATCGCTATCTGAAGGAAAAAATTTTTAAAACCCGTGAAATTTTAAATTAAAAATCGCGGTCGATGTTCTCGGAATTTACTATCTTTTCTATATCAAACTACTCGAATTTTAGGTTAGTGCCACATTGGCATTACCAATTTTCAAATCCATTCTGTTGAACCTGGATCACTTTTTTTAATCAAATTTCGCCGGGAGTTTGTGCTAATTTAGAAAAACTGCACCCAATCCCAGCGAAATCGCGGTAAAATATCAGCCATAACCACGTTATATGCACGTGAGGACACGGATCGACCCAAGGACGACCGCCATCTGCATTTTTCCCGCAAGTCCAACTGTTTGCGGAGGAACCTTTAAGCTTTTCAAAAAACAGATGATATGTCTATAGGAGGTTGAATCGAAAGGTTTCCGGTAATCAATCCAGGCAATTGATAGGTCACGCTCAGACAAGTGATTGGCCTGTAATTGTTCGGGTCAGCTAAGTTGCCTATTTTCGGCAGGAGTATTGTGCGCCTTTCCACCAACCACTCCGGAATTGGCTCTTCCGACTTTAAATATGAGGTGAAAATACGGGCCAAATGCTGCTGGGTTGAAGGAAACTTCTTCAACCAGAAGGTCTTGATATCATCTGGTCCCGGAGCGGAATAGTTCTTCATCCCTTTTCATACTTTTTTCACGTTCTCGGTAGTGTTGGGTGGACATTCTTCATCAGGTGTTATGAGGGCATCACATAGCTTCTTGAAGCTATTTATGTTCTCTGAGTCTTCGTCCAGTCTATGCTGCACTTCGTAGACTTCTTTCCAAAATACTTCGGCCTCCTCTGGTTTGGGCGGGTAGTCGACAGTAACTGGAGGGTCTTGGAAGCGTCGAGATGGGTCAGAGAGAAACTGTTGGTTTTTTCTGACCTACCTCTCTCTCCACTCTAGCCTTCTCTTAGCGTCAGATAGTATCCGTATTCTCTCAACACGATAAACGCGGTAAAATTACTGTCAGATGTGATGTAGTCAATCGCACACTGAATGCGGGACGCGTACTGTCTTGCCCAGCCTATCTTTATGGCGATTTGAGCCATTCGTCTTTTATTCTTATGATCAACCGTTGGTTTTGTTTTACGGTTCGCATCGGCCAAAGTTCTCGCTGCATTATATACACAACAATTGATAGTCGAGAGGTGGGATTCTTCAGGAAAGGTCCACGAAGCTCGACATCCATGTCAGCCGGATCTTTAGGCGCGGTTGGCTTAGTGTCACCCCTCTTTCCCTGTTACCGGCTTGTTCTGGCTGTGGTAGAGTAGGCGTTCCGCTTATATAGCCCCTTATTTGGAGTAGTTCGGCATGGTTTTGTAGACGCTGATGCGAAAAGTGCGATAGCTCCAGGTGTTTTTCGCACCACAGAGCATGCAGTCGTGCCATGTAACTCCGTTCCGGGGCCACACTCGCATCATAGCACTCTAGCATGTCGGGATTTAGTCGCTCCGTCCACCTAATATATATATATTACGGTCTTCATTAATTAAAAGAATAAAACGAAATGAATGTTAAGTTCGTTAATTAAATTTGGTCTATTCTGACGTTTCGGCTACCACTGCGTGCCTTTTTCAAAGAATTTGAGTAAATGATACATAAATAACGATCTTTTTTTACATATAATTACACACAAATTGATTTTTTTTAATGTAAAAGAAATAAAAATTACCTATGCTTTTTATCTTGTACAAAACCAAAAATAATCGTTTTTGAATCAACGTCTGTCAATAGTTCATGTCAATCTTAAAAAATAATAATGACGTGTGACACCAAATGAAATTAAAATGTAACGTAAAACATTTAATATAAAAGCTTCATAAAAATTGTAGAGGCTTTTTTTTATAAAAAACTACATCTTAATTGGCGGAAATGCTTTTGCACAACGACGAACATGTAGTTTAGTAGACAAGAGACATACATTAAGGTAGATAATTTATGAATACCGAGTGAAGGCGTAATTTTAAAGGAACCTCGAATGAGGAAAGCGCGCCAAAGCAACTGGAATCTTAACTTGGTTTTGTTACTTTATAATATTTTGATATATTTTGTTGACATTCATGATTTCTGTCTGTAAGTTAATCGAAATATTGTGAAACTTATTTATAAAAATGGATTCTATTATGCGTCTTTATATGTATTTTTTTGCCCTAGCAAGAATTTTAATATTGTTAAGATCAAAATCAAAATAATGGTTTAAGTTCCAACAATGTTTTGAAAGGCCTGTATTAAAATTTCCAACTCTACAATCTCTTTTATGCTCTGAAACTTGTCCCGACTTGCTAGAGTGCTGCGATGCGAGTGTGGCCCCGGAACGGGGTTACATGGTACGACTGCATGCTCTGTGGTGCGAGAAACACCCGGAGCTATCGCACTTTTCGCATCAACGTCTATGAAACCATGCCGAACTACTCCAAGAAAGGAGCTATGTAAGCGGGACGCCTATTCTACCACAGCCAGAACAAGCGGGTAATTGAGAAAGAGGGGTGACACTAAGACCAACCGCGGGCAGGCATCCGATAGAGGAAGAGCGATGCTTTATGTACCAGAAGAAACATCAACACGCAGATTTCTCTCAAGCCTAAAGATCTGGCTGACATGGATGTCGAGCTTCGTGGACCTTTTCCGAAGAATCCGACCTCTCGACTATCAATTGTGTGTATGATGCAGCGAGAACTTTGGCTGATACGAACGGTAAAACAAAACCAACGGTTGATCATAAGAATAAAAGACGAATGGCTCAAATCGCCATAAAGATAGGCTAGGCAAGACAGTACGCGTCCCGCATTCAGTGTGTGATTGACTGCATCACATCTGGCAGGAATTTTACCGCGTTTATCGTGTTGAGAGAATACGGATACTATCTGACGCTAAGAAACGTCTAGAGCGGAGAGAGAGTTAGGTCAGAGAAAATCAGCAGTTCCTCCCTGACCCATCTCGACTCTTCCAAGACCCTACAGTTACTTTCGACCGCCCGCTTAAACCAGAGGAGGCCGAAGTATTTTGGAGAGAAGTCTACGAAGTGCAGCATAGACTGGACGAAGACTCAAAGAACATAAATAGTTTCAAGGGGCTAGGTGATGCCCTCATAATACCTGATGAAGAATGCGCACCCATCACTACCGAGGACGTGAAAAAAGTATTAAGAGTGATGAAGAACTATTCCGCTCCAGGAACAGATGGTATGAAGACCTTCTGGTTGAGAAGTTTCCTTCAACCCAGAAGCATTTGGCCCGTATTTTCACCTCATATTTAAAGTTGGAAGAGCCAATTCCGGAACTGCCGAAAATAGGCAACTTAGCTGACCCGAAGAATTACAGGCCAATCACTTGTCTGATCACAATGTATAAGATATGCATCTGTGTAATTCAAAAAAGTAGTAAATAGGCGATTTTGAATCAGTTTTTAAATCCCCCGCGCTCGAGATCTTGCGTTTATTGGCCAAAAGCTTCGAGCCTCAGATGACGTGCGCAAAAGATGTAAAACCTAATCCTGAAAGAAGGTTATAATCTCCAGGATTCACCACGCATTCCAGATGAATAATGCGGTACGAATTGGAAACAATGTAACACAATATTAGAATGTGTTCACAAAAATCCTGGGGACGTGGTTTCTTTGGGAAATTTTTCTTAAATCTTTGTTTGCGAAATCTTTTTTATTCGTTGAAATCATTGAATTATTTGAAATCTATAATTAGTAAACAAATTTTCTAAAATGTTTTGAAACCTTTTCAAATCTTTTAAATGTTTTAAAATCTTTGAAATCTGGTGTACTGTAACCTTCTCAAAATGTTTGAAACCATTTACACCTTTTAAAAGTTTACAAATCTTTGTGAAATTGTTATGAAATATTAAAAATCTTATAAACACGCCTTTATAAAATGTTCAAAATCCTTTTAAATATTTTTAAATCTTTGAAACACTTTGAAATTGTTATGAAATATTAAAAATCTTATATACACGCCTTTAAAAATGTTCAAAATCCTTTTAAATATTTTTAAATCTTTGAAACACTTTGAAATCTTTAGTCATGTTTTTTAATATGGTCTATATGGTGTATATGGCCATGAAGCTGAGTTAATATTGAAGATTCCAGCTAATAATATTTATAATTTCTAAGTCAAATATCGCAAAAGATGTATACTTTAAAATTCTGTAGTAGCGGAGACGAAATTTTCAAGGTCGCTGGACACCCAGCTTATGAGAATAATTCGCCGCTTTTTACCCCTCATCATTTGAATCTCAGATTCATCGTTGCAATTTTTATAATCATACGGATTACAATTTTCGTTGCAGTTAGTCAAAAGCGTTTGATTCCCATATTTAATTCAACAAGTAAAACAATAGATTTTATCACCAATTAATTACATACAACCTGCAGATATTCACTTTATTTAATTAATAAAGTTCGAAGTACAAAATGATTTTGACACTTGTCGAACGTCAAGTATCACTCAAGTACAGTTACATTAGTGAAAACCAACTCTAATTTTTAAGAAAGTACTTAATGCACGTCCCGAAGTTATTTGTGAATAATTTTAAAGTGTTACATTTTTTTAAATTCGTAACTAATTAGACGGGTTGCATTGTATTCTAGAGTTTATATCATTATATTCCCTATGACAACATAGCAAACGTCCTTACTGTATATATATATAAAACATTTTCGGTTTAAAAAGTATGTAAAATTGCTTTACATAACAAGATAAAAGTGATGTAAGGTATAAGAAAGCTCATTTACAACGGAAAATATATCTTTGTTATTATTGTACGAGGTGTGTTCAAAAAGTAAGGTGACTTTTCCATTTTCGCGGGCTACGTAAATTTAAGTTTTAAATTTTTTGTTTTGTTGTGTCGGTTCACTCGCCACGATTATATGTTGACAGTTTGGACTATATAGCTCGTGTTGTTTTTCTGACAGAGGCGTAAAAGATTAGAAGGGTTTGGTGTGCTTGGCGATTTTCTTCGTTCGAAAAAAATGGAGCAAAGAGTTTGCATTAAATTTTGTGTGAAAAATGGAATCCAGTGCTCTAAAACTCTTGAAATGTTGACAGTTGAACGGTGTGTCTACTCTGAGTAAGAAAAATGTGTATAAGTGGTACAAGCTGTTCCAAGAAGGCCGAGAGGATGTCGAAGACGAACCTCGCCCTGGACGTCCCAGCACGTGAACAACAGATGAAAACGTTCAAGCAGTGGAAGAAATGGTGTTGAAAAATCGCAGAATTACCATCAGAGAAGTTGCTGAAGATGTTGGCATATCGGTTGGCTCATGCCATGCAAAAAACGCCCGGAACTTTGGAAAAACAATTCGTGACTTTAGCATCACGATAATGCACCTGCTCATTTATCGTTGCTTGTGAAAGATTTTCTGATCGAAAACAGCACCACAGTCATGCCTCAGCCTCCATATTCACCGGATTTGTCCCCCAGTGACTTTTTTCTTTTCCCAAAACTGAAGAGACCCATGAAAGGACATCGATTTTCAACGATTGAGGAGATAAAAACTGCATCGCTGAAAGAACTCAAGGCTATACCACAAAATGATTATTAGAAGTGCTTCGATGATTGGAAAAAGCGTTGGTTACATAAATATTGAGGAATAAATGAATATTTTTTGAGAAAACTATAAAGTCACCTTATTTTTTTAACACACCTCGTATACAATAATGATTTTTAATATCTGCAAAAAATATTTTTATGCTAAAATTAACGCCTAGCATAGATTTGTCAAGTAATTACAGAAATAACTATGAACTTGAATTTTTCATATATAAGTCACAGTAAAAGAAAAATTTAATTTAAATACTTTGGACATGATCAACCATGTTTTAACTCTAATGTGTGATGGGCATAAAGGTGTTTATTAGGTCGGCCAATTTATACATATGAATGACCCCATAAGCACCTTTATATGTAAAAAATACATTTAGTTTAAAAAAAATATAATAACGCTTTACACAAAAATATAAAATTGATGCAACGTAGGAGAAGATTCATTTACAACAATACGAAGTCTTAGTATTTTTTATAGTAAAATCCTAGATACGATAAATGAGTAGAGACAATTAAATTATATAAAAGAGTAGAAGTAACAAGTACCCAAAATAACATAAAAGACTAAATTTATAAGAGGAATTGCTATTGTCTGTAGGAATATGAATTATACTACGACACTTTCTATTTTTTGTATTATGGAGTAAGACAAATTCGGAAGAACGCTCTCGAATATTAGTAAGTGACTTAGTAAGCGAGCCTATCTCAATTTGGTGCTTAGAATTTTAAAAATTCCATCACTGTGAACAATTAATAAATAATTTAATGGAAGTCAATTTTACTGCTAAGATTTGCTTGATAAGAGCAATATATTTCTGGATCTCATTATCTAGTCTAGCCAAATGGAAAATTGTCGTGCTGCCGCGCTGGAGACCCCTGTTCGATTCCCACCAGCTGTACTTTAATCACATTTTTCTGTTTCAGCTTGTAATATAATATTGTGTATATAATGTATATAATAATATAATAATAATAATGTATATAATAATGTATAAACCATATATAATAGTGTGTACTGTACAATTGCAATTTAAATAAATATAATGGTGCGAAAGAGCTTAACATCCCATAATAAGTAAGTCTGCATTTACGTGGTATGCTCGTGTAAAGGATACGTATCGTGACCTTGAACGCGACGTGGCGCATGTTGGGTTTATTTTTTTCGTCTGCTAATCTGACTGCACCAATTTTTACAAAGTCGCTTACTAAATCAGTGAACCGGCCTCTCTCGACGTTACTATAGTCCTTTGCAAATATTGCAATCTTCTGTAGAAATAAATGTAATATTTACAAATTTTTTTCCAATGAATTTTGTAGTTCGGCATGTAGTTACTAGTTGCTACTCGGAGTAGTAAACATTAGAAAAGTTCCGCTATGTCCCTCCATTGCAAACTAAAAATAGTAAAATCTAGTCTGATTTTTAGCAAATATTGCAGCAAAAGGTTTCTCCGTGTATGAATCGTTCAAGAAAGCTAATTTACAACGGATAACATATCTGAGATATTTATTTACAAAACATTGATTCTTTATATCTGCAAAGAATCTTTACATATTGAAATTCACAACTTGTATAGTCTTTCAAGTAGTTACAGAAACACCTATAAAATCTCACTTATTATGTATAAGCCACAATTAAAGAAAAATGTAGTTTTAATACTTAGGACCCGATAAACTACGGTTTGCCTACGATGAGTGATGGATATAAAGGTACTTATTGGGTCGGTCGATATATTTATATATAAAACAATGCTTTACATAAAAAACAAAAGTTATGTAACATCGAAGAAAGTTGATTTATAACGGGAAATATATCTGAGACATTAATTTACACAATATTCATTTTTTATATCTGCAAACAACCTTCACATATTAAAACTAACACTTTGCATAGACTTTTCAAGTAATTAAAGAAACATTTATAAACTCTAATTTATTATTTATAAGTCACAATTAAAGAAAAAATTAATTTTAATGCTTAGCACCCGATAAACTACGCTTGACCTACAATGAGTGATGGACATAAAGATACTTATTGGGTCGGTCGATATATTTATATACAAAAGACCCAATAAGTATCCTTATATATGAAGAAACATTTGCAGTTTGAAAATATGTAATAATGTTTTACATCACAAAATAAAAGTGATGTAACCCAGTGGGCACAAAACTATGAAAATACCAAGAACGTCCCTTGGCCGTTCCAAGGACGTCCTATGTCAGGCCAATCAACGTCTTCAAGACGTCCAATGTCCTAAAGATGACCTAAGGACGTCTTAAAGACATGGTTGTTCTCGGGACATCTTTCGTCCTGACATTAGGCGTTTTAAGAACATTCCTAGGATGACTAAAAGACATTTTCTAAAATACGACTTAGGGATGTCCCAAAGACATCTCTAGGAAATCCTTAATTTTATTGCCCACTGCGAACGTTCAAGAAATCTAATTTACAACAGAAAATATATCTGAGATATTAACTTGAACCATATTGATTTTTTATATTTGCAAAAAATCTTTACATATTGAAATTAGCACTTTGCATAGACTTTTCAATTAATTACAGAAACATTTATAATGTCTTGTTTATTGTGTATAAGCCACAGTTACAGAAAAATTTAATGTAAATACTTAGGGCCCGATAAACTAAGCTTTACTTTGATGAGTGAAGGAAATAAAGCTGTTCATTGGGTCTTTCTATATATTTACAAATAAAAGACCCAATAAGCACCATTAAATATTAAGAAACTTTTTTAGTTTAAAAAACATTTAATAATGTTTACATAATAAAACAGAAGTAATTTAACGTCCAAGAAAGTTAATTTACAATGGAAAATATATCTGAGATATTAACTCACATAATATTCACTTTTTATATCTGCAAACAACCTATACATATTGAATTTTAATACTTTGCATAGAGTTTTCAACTAATTACTACGCTTTACCTACATATGAGTGATTTGCATAAAGGTACTTATTGAGTTACCTTCAATTCTACACCGCTAGATTGTAAACGTGTAATTTTTCTAATAGACTTACGAAGCAAAAGTATTGAATTTTGAACGCTTTCAATTTTTTTGTTAACATGATTCAAAGTATGAATACAAGATAAAATTATTGACAGCACGAAATTGTTTAAAACTTGCAGGCAAAAATACTGTAACGCAATTTTTTCGAAAGAAAGAATTATTGACAGCAAATTATTATTATTTTTTTTTTTTCAAAGTTGATGTCAAAATTAGTTGCAATTGAAAAAATGGAAAGCAGGAAATTTTGACAGCAAATTCAGCGAGTTACATTAAATATAAAATTATTAACTACGCCAATTTTTTGTATTGTCAGGAAGATATTTTTGAATATGAAACTCTTTTTTATTGCATAATAATAATTTTGTAACTATATTTAGTGCAGCAAGCAGAGCTGAAGTTTTCATGAACATAATCATCTTGGTTTATGTTTACAATATTTTCGTCATCAGTAAGCTTTTTTAAAAATTTTCTTCAAGAGAAATTCGCGCAATCACGAGATCTACTTCAGAGGTACGATGGTAATGACGCTGACGTTTGAGCATTCTTACAAAGGGTCTAAGGACAGTGTGGCAACCTTGTAGGCAGGGATGGGTAAGTAAGATACCCTACGTATTTCACGTAGTGTTTTACGGTAAAATACTAGGTATTTTACATGCCTAGTTTCTTACACGATGTAAATGACGCCTATATGAGATTTTGCGTTATGCGATTCTCGTCCCCCTCCAAAAATACAACCTCTAAAACTTATTTTCCATTGCAAACATTCCTTGAAATAAATTAAATAAAGTAACAAAATTACATAAATACATAAGTGTATTATAATAAAGTTGGTTTATCAGTGCATATTTTATTAGGTACATTTTTGTCAAAAATTGAATATAAAAACATATGCCCAGCTTTTCAGCTATTGAATATTAAATTGATCAATATTTCATGATAATAGTAACAAACAGACAGATATAAATGTGAAAAATATTTACAAATTACGAAGGCATTTTAGATTAAAATAATTCAGCGGTATTCCTAAAAAATATATTAAAACATATATCAATTACAAATATGCAAATGAACAAATGTAACAAAATTTCAAAATTATTTGCATAACTGTGTCACAGAAGGCGCTTACAAGCAACATTCTTTAATATTATGTTGCAAAAATAAAACATTGCGCTTTATTTGTATGATTTTGATTTACTTGGATATGTTTAAATTGATCTCATCCCATGGAATTTAAGGAAGCTCGAAGTGTTTTTGTGTTTTCACTATTTCAGTTTATTTAACATTAATATTTTTAAATTAAAAATATTCGCATTAGAAAAAGAAATCCTACGTGTGCCCATACCAGAAATTCAAAAAAGTGATGTTATGCACAGTTCTACAGGTCCGCCATCTTGGCACGTAATTTACTAGCTATTTTACCTGTATTCTACGTAAAATACTTGACTTAGGTATTTGACGTAAAAAAACCTCCAGTTACGCGTAACTGCACATTCTTGCTTGTAGGTTGTCGCCATTTTAAGTTCTGGTTCACCGAGGTCAGTGCGATTTTTAAAATTAAACAAACGCAGATTCTTTGAAAAGAAATGAGTTCAACAATCAATGTATTGAAATAAATACATAAAAATACAAGCTCAACCCAAATACCTGGAAGTATTTTACTTTATTTTAAAAAATCTTTAAAAAAAGTAATAATTGAGCATTTCTCTCTTTGATGGCAATAGGTACCTATTAGAGATCCTCATGGGAGAGTTGAGACACGGAATACTTCAAATCTGATTGGCGCCGCTGTACCGGCGCCAATCAGATAAAATGCTATAAAAATAAGAAAAACATTCTTGTGGTTTGAAAATATGGCAGACGTTTAAAAAAAACTGTTTAATACCCCAATATATATGAAAATCAGTGTTGTGCAGTAATTGTAGTAGACCAATCTAGTATTTGGGAGTTTACGTATTGTATAATTGATCTTTTACTGAGATAATGTTCATGGTCAATCTGACAAATTGCTATATTTATTTCTGTAATATAATTATTAAAAGATATGTGGATATAATTCGTTTTCCTATTTACTCTTTGTAGTGTTAGTTACGGTAGAAGTTAGGATTTACGATTACATCATTTTGAAGTTAAATACTTTAAATATTCCGTTCAATTTTTGAAATCTATATGTAAGATATGTTTTTATTTCAAAATAATCAAACTTAACAACACTCTTAATTACAAATAATATTTTATAAGTCATTTAATTACGTGACCCATCTCGCCCCAATGCCTGGCTCATCCCGCCCCACGTATGATGCGACGTAAGCCAAGCGCACCTGTTCTGCATTTTCGTTTCTAATTCCGCATACACTTTTTTAGTTACTTTTATCTGGGTCAAATTTTAATTTAAAATGTTTGTAGAGTATATATAATGCTTTACTTTTAAGCAATAAATTAGCAGATTTTAAATACTGATGTGAAAAGGACAGCTATGCTCATCTCGCCCCACCCTAACCTACGTTCCGTGTCATACCCCTGCTTAAAATACCGGATAGGATCCGATAAATCCGGATAGGATACGGATTTTTATCGGTTTTTATCAGTAAACTTACACGGTATTTGTGTCATTTTTTTATCCTATTCTATCCGGCAATCGACCGGCCCAAAATATTTATTTGATCTTTTTTTGTATCTGTCTCTACGGAATTTTTTCGATCCGCATATTACACTGCTCGGTTCTTTCTCAGTTTCTATCAGGAAACTTACACGGTATTTGTGTCCTTTTTTTCCCTAATTTATCCGGCAATCGATCGAACCATAATATTTATTTTATCTGTTTTTGTATCTGTGCCTATACAGAATTTTTTCGTTCCGCATATTACACTGCTCGGTTCTTTCTCAGTTTCTATCAGGAAACTTACACGGTATTTGTGTCCTTTTTTTTTATCCTGTTCTATCCAGCAATCGACCGGACCATAATATTTATTTGATCTGTTTTTGTAGTGTCATATAGAATTTTTTCAATCCGCGTATTATACTGCTCGGTTCTTTCTCAGTTTCTATCAGGAAACTTACACGGTATTTGTGTCCTGTTTTTACGCTGTTCTATCTGGAAATCGACCGAACCATAATATTTATTCTATCTGTTTTTGTATCTGTGTCTATACGAAACTTTTTCGAACCGCATATTAAGCTGCTCGGTTTTTTGTCAGTGTTTACCCGGAAACTTACACGGTATTTCCATACTGCAAATACCTAGATACGAGGTGTGTTCAAAAAATAAGGTAACTTTACGGTTTTCTAAAAAAATATTCATTTATTCCTCAATATTTCTGTTGTCCTCTTCAAAGTAATCCCCCTCAGAAATAATACACATTTTGCCGGGCTCTATCTGGATTCATGTATGGTGTAATAAATTTTCCCTATCTGGTTTTTTTCACCCGACTCTATGCGTGATATATCCGCGACCCATATTGCCCTATCCATATTTAATTCAGGCTATATCTGGAATCTTATACGGTGTAATTGATTTGGTCTGTAGGGTCTAAGGATTTTAAAGGATTTTAAAAAGATTTCAAGAGATACTGAAGTATTTTACGGAATTTTTAAGGATTTCAGGGGATTTTAATGGTATTTTCAAGATCTTAACGCATTTCAAAAGTTTTTACGATTTTTCAAGAAATACCAAAGAAATTTGATGGATTCTTACAGATTTTAAGAGGTTTTAAGAAGTTAAAAACTATTTTTGCGGATTAAAAATAATTTTATGGGAATTCAAGGGGTTTTAAGGAAAAATGTAAGGGTATTAAATTGATTTCGTGATATTTCAAAATAATTTATGGAATTTTAAAGGATTTTAAAGATTTTAAGAGAGACCAAGTGTTTTACCGAAACTCGAACGGTGCCGCAGGCAGCGTTCTTTAATATTTATGTCGTCCCCTTCAAAGTAATTCCCCTCAGATATAATACATTTGTGCCAACGCTTTTTCCAATCATCGAAGCACTTCTGATAATCATTTTGTGGTATAGCCTTGAGTTCTTTCAGCGATGCAGTTTTTATCTCCTCAATCGTTGAAAATCGATGTCCTTTCATGGGTCTCTTCAGTTTTGGGAACAGAAAAAAGTCACTGGAGGCCAAATACGGTGAATATGGATGCTGAGGCATGACTGTGGTGCTGTTTTTGGTCGGATCTTTTGATCAAAATTAAGCAGTTTTGGAACCAATTTCGCCGACACACGTCTCATGCCCAAAACGTCTGAAAAGATAGCATGGCATGAGCCAACCGATATGCCAACATCTTCAGCAACTTCTCTGATGGTAATTCGGCGATTTTCCAACACCATTTCTTCCACTGCTTGAACGTTTTCACCTGTTCACGTGCTGGGACGTCCAGGGCGAGGTTCGTCTTCGACATCCTCTCGGCCTTCTTGGAACAGCTTGTACCACTTATAGCCTTATAACCTTTTACGCCTCTGACAGAAAAACAACACGAGCTGTATAGTCAAAACTGTGAACATATGATCGTGACGAGTGTACTAACACAACAAAACAAGAAATTTAAGACTTGAATGTACGTAGACCGCGAAAATTGAAAGGTCACCTTACTTTTTGAACACACGCCTATAAAGGTCACTAATAGGATTCTATATAAGGATCCTATAAGTGACCTATATAGGATACTATATAAGGTCACCTATATAGGTCAGTATAGGTGCCGCCTATAGGAAATGAAACAGCTTCCTCCATAGGATCGTTTATAGAATCCTAAATGATTCTATGGTAAGGGTATGGGTTTCTTCTTCCTACGTTAGAATCCATACAAGAACCTATACTGGTTCTTACAACTAGGCAATCGCATAGTCAAAAATAACTTCTGCGCAACTGTATCTGCTATAGGAAACTACTGCGTAACACTTCCGGTTCATCATCTGTCCTATATAGGTCACTAATAGGATGCTATATAGTGTCCTATGCAGGAAGCTGTTTCATTTCCTATGGGTGGCTCCTATACTGACCTATATAGGTGACCCTATATAGTATCCTATATAGCCCTACCGAAAAGAATCTCTGAGTATATTCTAAAAATTCTCTAGGGTCAGAGAAGCTCAGAGAAATTCTCCGCAGGCACTCAGGTAGATATATTCAACGGTCCAGGTAGTTATTTTAAATGTTTTAAAGGCTTTAAAATGTCCTTTCCGAAATTGAAATACGATCATAAATAAAAAGCAGAGAGGCTGAAATTGAAATAAGAAATCGATCATAAAAAACCAGCAGAGGGGCTATATCAATAGAGTAGCCGACACTCAAGGGTCCTTCGTTAAGCTTTCGGATTAAAATTTAGAAGTACGTTTTTTTAAATTTCATAGTTAACAGCCTAATACATAATAATTCGGAATCTACGGGTTTCGATGATTTCAGATATCTAACTTTTTTTTTAAATGCTTAAAATTGGAATTAATACGACGTTTCTCGTAAGTGGAATGAGATACGCCAAAAAAGAGAACATTTTTAAATTCAGCTAGAAAATGGTATATTAACATATAAGTTATAATTATAAATAAGTATAATGAGAAAATTTCCCTAAATTAAAAAAATTGTTAATAATTTGAAGAGATATTTGAAAAGGGAGAGTCGGATTAGCGACGGCCAACTACTGTAAATAACTCTGCCCGCCCGGTGCGTGACGAATACAAAAGGAACATTATATTACCCTCGCACCACTCTTAAAAGGACCACTAAAAGGACCTTGCAAAGGACCCAAATCTCTCAGACTATCACTCAGACTAAATTGGTTCAAATCGACTCTGCTTGTAGTCTCAAATGGGTCAGGCTATTTCGCTAGAAAGAACTCAGAGATTTCTTTCGCTAGGGAGGTCACTTATAGGATTCTTATATAGAATCCTATTAGTAACCTATATAGGTATTTGCAATAGGGTCGTGTCTTAATTTTTATCCGTTCTATCCGGTAATTGACCGATCCATACTATTTATTCTATCTGTATTTGTATCTGTGTCTATACGGATTTTTTTCGATCCGCATATAACCCTGCTCGGTTCTTTCTCAGGTTCTGTCCGGAAACTTATATGGTATTTGCATCCTATTTTTCATCCGATTCAATCTCGAACTTTACCGGTGCATAAAATTTTTCCTCTATCTGTTTTTTATTCGTATCTGTACGGAATTTTGTCGCTCCCTAAATTTCCCTATCCGGCTTTTTTTCGGGGTCTGTCCGTATGATTACACGGTGTAATGAATTTGGATTATCTGGTTTTTTATCCGGCTCTATGCGGAGTATAATTGGTGCCTATATTATCCTACCCGGATTTTTATCGGTGATGCAGTTTTAATCTCCTCAATCGTTGAAAATCTATCTCCTTTCATGGGTCTTTTCAGTTTTGGGAACAGAAAAAAGTCACTGGGGGCCAAATACGGTGAATATGGAGGCTGAGGCATGATTGTGGTGCTGTTTTTGGTCAGAAAATCTTTCACAGGCAACCATGAATGAGCAGGTGCATTATCGTGATGCAAAAGCCACGAATTGTTTTTCCAAAGTTCCGGACGTTTTTTGCGTATCGTCTCTCGCAAACGGCACATAACTTGAACGTAATACTCAACAACTCTCTCATGGTAATTTGGCGATTTTTCAACACCATTTCTTTCACTGCTTGAACGTTTTCATACGTTGTTCCCGTGCTGGGACGTCCAGGGCGAGTTTCGTCTTCGACATCCTCTCGCCCTTCTTGGAACAGCTTGTACCACTTATACACATTTTTCTTACTCAGAGTAGACTCACCGTATGCAACTGTCAACATCTCAAGAGTTTTAGAGTACTGGATTCCATTTTTCACACAAAATTTAATGCAAACTCTTTGCTCCATTTTTTTCGAAAGAAGAAAATCGCCGAGCACACCAAACCCTTCTAACCTTTTACGCCTCTGCCAGAAAAACAACACGAGGTATATAGTCAAAACTGTGAACATATGATCGTCACGAGTGTACCAACACAACAAAACAAAAAATTTAAAACTTGAATGTACGTAGCCGGCGCAAATTGAAAAGTCACCTTACTTTTTGAACACACCTCGTATGATGTTTCAAGAAACACCGAAGGATTTTGAAGTAATCTTAGGGAATTTGAGAGGCCTTAAGGAATTATAAACGATTTCCACGGACCACAAAGGGTTTTAAGTGATTTCTTCATATTTTTAAATAAATCATGAGATTTTAAAATATTTTAAAAGGATTTCAAAAGATATTGAATAATTTCACCTAATTTTGAAGAATATTAGGAGATTTTAATGGTATTTAAAATTTTTAAAGGAATTTCAAAAAATTGTATGCTGGGTCAACAAATGCCGAAGGATTTTGACGGAAATCCTAAGGATTTTAAGAATTTTTTAAAAATTAAAAGCGAATTTAAGAGATGTCATGATATTACAAAAGAAGTCATAGGATATTTAAGGATTTTATAAGGATTTCAAGAGATTCCAAAGTGTTTTGCCGAATTTCGAAGAGTGCCACGGTTTTTTAATAGAATTTCAAAGATTTTAAGGGATTTAAAAAAATATATAATGTTTAAAAAAATACCGAAGAATTTCGACGGTATCTTAAGGATTTAACAGATTTTTTAAGGAAATAAAAACGAATTCGGCAAATTACGAAGGATTTTAAGGGACCTAAAGTGGTTTCAGGAGATTTCAAGTGATTTCATAATATCTCAATAGAATTGGCCGGGTTTAAAAGAATTTTAAAAGGATTTCAAGAGCTACTGAAGTATTCTACCGAATGATGAAGGATCACGAAATTTCAAGGATTTTAACCGATGTTTAGAGATGTTTAGGGATTCCGACAGATCTAAAAGGATTACAAGAAATTTTTATGGCTTTTGGAATATTTCAAGCATTTTAAATGCAAAAGATTTCAAGGAATGTCAAAGAATTTTAAGGGATTTCCACAGTGCTTAAACGACTTCAAAGGATTTTCAGGAAGGTCATTACAAGGATTTTAAAAGATTATATACAGTATCCATGAAAGTTAATAGGCTTCAAAGGAATTTTCTTATGATTTAAAAAATATTAAGGATTTAACTGAATTTTCAAAATAAATAATGGGATTTCAATGGACTATAATGATCTTCGGAGATTCCGCAAGATTTAAAGTTTGCATAATAAAAAACAATTCAAACAAATTTGTATAAGAAGTAATTTCAACAACCAAAGCATGTTTCAATTATGTAACATATTTTAAAAAAAATAATGAGAAAGAGGAAACTTACGTAATAAATTATTTGGACCCCCATCTCCAAGTAAGGATATGTAGGTATTTTCGCCCCCCCCCCCCCAAGCCTTACGTTAGTAATGAAAACTATCTTTCCAAATAGAAAAATATCTCTAAATTTCATAGAATTAAAAAAATATTCGTTATCAGGTCATACAATCAGGCAATGCAGTGTATATCTTTATATATATCTTCTATGAACTCATGGGAAATAGCCCTACAAATCGTTGATAATACGAACTAAAAATTAGAATCGTGAAATTCCAAATAAAAAAATAATCGGAAGCGTGTCTAGTTTAATGTATTTTCGCAAACCTCCTCTTACAGGTATTTAAGAAGAACCAAAATATTTTAAGTGGCAAAATAGTATTAAAATCTACTTTAAAAATGTTTTAATGTCGATTGAACATGTCGAGAATCATGGCTACGTTTTTTTCATTGGAACCAAAGTAACTGGAAATCTCCGACCGCTATTTGCTTCTCAATTAGGCGAGTTGTGGTTTCGAGGCTCTAAAATTCCAACATATTTAGTCTTTACTCCTCCTGATAAGAAGAAAAAGGAGGAAGATGAAAAGACTTGAATTAGAGGATGAAAAAGTTTATTATTCGGCAGTTAACATTTCTTTTCATAACATTTTGAAACAATAAACAGATACTTTCTCTGAATTTTAATACAAAAAGGTAATTTTGTAAAAAATTAGAAAAAATTATCTTTTGGTATTTTACTGACGCAAGTTACAATAATTTGCACTTTCTACTTCTCAGACTTTTAATTTTTTATACTTGCACGATATCCATGCAGATTCATGGATTGACACCTCCAGAAGACTCGACCTGAAAAATTAAATATGATTTTAATATTCTTTTATGGAAGTTCAATTAAAATTTAAGAAATTAAATCCTGCATGAACCAAAATTTAAGTTTCATCTAAATTTAAGAACGAAATTCTTGTGAATTATCAAAAAACAAGAATTTAACGATCTAACTTGGACAAAATACTCTTAAATATATCCGTGAATTAGCCTAGAGCTTTTTGCACTGGATAAAAGCAGGTAACTTTTTTGAAACCCGGGAATGTTTCAGAATTCTTTTTACTTTTGCAATAAGTATCGTTTCGCTCTTCGGAAAAAATTTGTTTGAAATTGTACTCAGTGTTGCCAATCATTTTCGCTTAAAATTTAAAGCTCATTTTATATCTAAGATTTTTAAGTTGCTAATAATTTTCAATGGTTTGCAAAGCAAGCCGTACCATTTCAGCTAGGGGATCCTTTTCTTCGTCCACACTTGGATCCTTATCTACTTCAAGGTTGCCATCCTGTTAAAATTATTAATAATTCAACATTTGAACACGAATACAATTAAGAACGTATGTCCTTTAAATTGATCTGTTTTACAGTTTTAGAAGTTTTAACAATTTTCTTAAGTATTTTTATCAGCTGAAATATATAAAACATTTTCGGGAACTAAAGCGTGGAAGACTGCTTTAGTTAGAAAACTTTTTTCCTTTAAGTGTTTACAAAATTATGAATACTTAGATTTTAAACAGTGCACGATGGTTTCAATGATTTCGCAAAGATTTCACAGGTTTCGAAAAGATTTCAGATAAATCTAAAAGATGTAACGAAGATTTTACAAAGATTGAAATAATCCGAATGCACAAGGATTTCAATAATTTCACAAATATCACCAAAAGCATTTTATTAATAGTTCAAATATTTCCAAAGATTTTCGAAACATTTCAATGATTTTTCAAAGATTTCACAAAGATATAAAAGATTTCGCAAAGATTTCCGATAGACTAGAAATATTTTTACAAAGGTTTCAATTATTTCCCAAGAATTTCACAGGTCCCGAAAAGATTTCAGAAAAATTCAAAAGATTTTACAAAGATTGCATTAATTTTGGCAAAGATTACATAAAAATTTTGTAAAGTTTTTAAAGATTTAGAAGATTTTACAAAGATTTCAATGTTTTCAGAAATATTACCGAATATTTCAAAAATATTTCAAGAATATTTTTAAAGTATTCACAATGATTTCGCAAATATTTCACAAAGGTTTCACAAATATTTCAGGAAAATTTGATAAAGGTTGCAATAATTCGAATACAAGGATCAAATCTGGACAAAACACTCTTACATATATCCGTGAATTAGCCTGATTTTTTTGCGCTCTGAAAAAGCTGGAATCTTTTTTGAAACTAGGAAATGTTTCAGAATTGTTTTCACTTTTGAATAAGTATTGTCTCATTCTTCGAAAAAATTTATTTGCAATTGCATTCAGGGTTATCAACCATCTTCTCTTAAAATGTTAAAGATTATTTTATATTTAAGATATTTAAGTTACCAATAATTTTTAAGGGTTTGCAAAGCAAATCATCCTGTTAAAATTATTAATAATTCAATATTTGATCAAGAATACCATTAAAAATGTATGTCCTTTAAATTGAGCTATTTTACAGTTTTAGAAGTTTTAACAATTTTCTTAAGTATTTTAAACAGTGCACGATGGTTTCAATGATTTCGCACAGATTTCACAGGTTTCGCAAAGATATCAGATTAATCTAAAAGATGTAACGAAGATTTTATAAAGATTGAAATAATCCGAATCCAACGATCAAATTTGGACAAAATATTTTTAAATATATCCGTGAATTATCCTGGATTTTTTTTCACTGGGGAAAAACCGGAAACTTTTTTGAAACCCGGTAGTTTTTCCGATTTTTTTTTTTACTTTTGCAAATAAGTATCATCTCGCCCTTCGAAAAAAATATGTTTGAAATTGTACTCACTGTTACCAACCATCGCCGCTCAAAATATTGAAGCTCATTTTATATTTAAGGTTTTTATGTTACTAATAATTTTTTCAGGGTTTGCGAAGCAACCCGTATCTCTTCAGCTAGGAGATCCTTGTCTTCGTCTTCACTCCGATCTTCGTCTTCACTTCGATCTTCGTCAATTTCAAGGTTGCCATCCTTTTAAAATGGCTAATAATTCAATATTTGATAAAGAACACAATTAAAAGTTTATGTCCTTTAAATTTATCTGTTTTACAGTTTTAGACGGCAAAAAAAATCCAATTATTGTTTGAACGAAATATTATCCATCCCTGTCCGGCAATTGGTCGGTACTGTATTTGCGTGATTATTTCCGTCCAAGACAGAAAACCATTTTCTGTCTTTCTCTATCCAGCTTTCAAACGGAAATCGGCAACAAAATAATATAATTATTTTTTGAACGAAATATTATCCAGCTCTATCCGGCAATTTGTCGGAACTGTATTTGGGTGATTATTTCCGTTCAAGAAAGAAAATTGTTTTCTATTTGCCTCTATCCGGCTTTCAAACAAACATCAGCAGCAGAAAACTCAATTATTTTGCGAACGAAATATTATCTGGTTCAATATGACAATTTATCAGAATTCCATTTTCACGATTGTTTCCATCTAAGACGGAAAACAATTTTCTTTCTGGTACTATCCGGCTTTCAAGTGAATACCATTAACAGAATGTATCATTTTTATAAATGTTATTATGTCAAATAGGGAATTATTATAATAATTTGTGATGCTGAGTTTGCCGATTACTAAGCATTTTTATGGAAAAACGAAAAAACTATATCTCGGTCTTGAGTTGAATTAGGAGCTATCTAGATTTTCTCTCGTTTTTCTATAAAAATGATCAGTAATCGGTAAAATTACCATTAAAAATTACCTTAGAATGCATTATTTTCGATTTTCTGCAATGTTGCTTTTAAAACTGACCCTAATACTTAATGTTTAAAACTTTCTTGATGTTTTGTGGAAAAGCATTTTTAGAACATCCAAATTTCGTGAAGACTGCATAAAAGACTGTATACTTTTGAGAGTGAGATGTTTTTCACTTGAAACTATAGAATTGGATTATCTTTCGGATGGTCTTAAAACATCCTCAAATATTTAAAATCCTTAAAGATCTTTTGAAATCTCTTGAAATTTTTTAAAGCTCTTGAAAATATCTTGAAATTTTTAAAATACCCTGAAATATTTCAAATCCTTTAAAATCTCATATTAAATTACTGTAAGCAATTGAAAATTCCTTGTAACCTCTTAAAAGTCTCTCAAATTTAAATAACCCTTCTAAAATTATTATTATTATCATTACACCATTAAGCCATTTCCCTTTCGGGGTAGGCGTGACTCACTCGGTAGGGGAAAGGAGTAGTGTGTGGAAGGGATAGAGATTTTTCAGATCGATCCAGAATTATCGTGCTATTTAAGTAAATAACACATTCGTTCCGCAACACTGCTCCGACCCAGATTGCTGATCAATCTCTCTAGCAATCACCCCAAGCGAAGAACCTCACGAAGTCGTTATGTAAGGTTCCCCACTTGGGTCCATTAGTAGCCAAGGTCTTTTGTTTCAGGCGTCATTCACTCTACTGATACTCTTTTTATTAACTATTTGCCGTCATACTTTCCTGTCCTGGCATACAGTCTGTCAAGTTAAAGCGTGGGTGGCTTTACTCGCAGTCGGTAAGGTGTATCGACATGATTTTGGTGTCAAAATATTA
>NC_046662.1:123622090-123624939 GCF_010883055.1 Belonocnema kinseyi
GCTCGACACCTTGACAAATTTAATTCCATGTAGAAACATGCGTTTAAATAAAATATTTTACCAAAAAAGTTACCCACGCTTTAACTTGACAGACTGTATTTCTCTAGCTTCTTATATGTCCATGCATTTTTTTATGCAGGCTCTCGTGTTTCTGTGACTTCTTACGTCTCTTCTAAGTAGGGTCTCATTCACACATTCTAACCATTCTTTCCGTGGTCTACCTCTGGGCACGCTGCCATTTACTTTACCTTGATACACTTGTTTCGTTAGTCGTTCATTTGACATTCTCTCAACGTGTCCGAACCATCTTAACCGATTTCTTTCCGATGTGTCTACTAGCGTCTCTTCTGCACCACATTCTTTTAGAATTATCTCGTTATTTACTTTGTCCATCAGGGTTTTCCCGTATATTATGCGCATGAATCTCGTGTCAATTGCGTTAATTTTACTCTTATCTTATTCTTGATAAGTCCATGTCTCGCTACCGTATAGTACTGTCGGTACAAATAGTAGAATTATGTATTGCCATTTTAGCTTAATTTGATATATTTTTACTTGTGATAAGGGGACCTGCTCTGCCAATAACCTTCTTACCTTCATTTATTCGTCTATCTAATTCCTCATCTACCTTCCCGTCCCTAGTAAATAAGCTACCAAGGTATACGAACTTATCAACTTGTTCAATTCTCTCATCATTTAATAAAATATTGCATAGTGTTTTATCACTCTTTCCTTCGAACACCATAGTTTTTGTTTTATTTGCGTTAATTTTGAGGCCCATGCTCTTCCTGCTTGCATCTAGTTTATTCAACATTCTTTGTAAGACTTCGATAGACTCTGCCATAACAACCTTATCATCTGCGAACGCTAACCCACGTACCCTTACTGTTTCGAGATCCACACCCTCTTCGTCGAAGAGAGCCATTCTTAAACCCTTGTCCATAAATAATATAAATAACCATGAAGACTTAACGCATCCTTGTCTAACTCCTTGAATAATATCGAAACAGTCACTCAGTTTCCTATTCACTCTTACACTCGCTTTGTTACCTGTATATATTGTTTTTATAACTTGTAGGATCCATCCATTGACTCCATACTCTTTTAGGACTTCCCAAAGTTTACTTCTATCTACCTTGTCAAAAGCTTTTTCTAGGTCAACAAATGCACAGAAAACTTTTTTTCCTACTCTCAAACTTTTTTCTGTTATTTGCCTTAAGCTAAATATTTGATCCGTACATGACCTTCCTGGCATAAACCCACTTTGGACTTCCCAAATTTTTGCTTCTGTTATTTTCATTACCCTACGAATAAGTATTTTTGAATATATTTTACTTACGGTGCTTAATAAGCTAAATCCTCTGTAATTATTGCACTCGCTTTTATCTCCCTTTTTCTTGTATATTGGTACGATAATCGCTTTTTTCCAATCGTCTGGGACGTCTCCCATCTCGAAACATAAATTATCAATTCGCACAGTCTATTTGGTATGCACGCGCCACCGTGTTTAAGCATTTCAGCGTTAATACCGTCTACCCCGGCAGCCTTACTGTTTTTCAAGTTCTTCATTATATCCCTGACCTCAGTGACACAGACTTTTTCAATTGAGTTTTCCATCGCATCGTGTTCAACATCGCAGTTGTGATGTTCTGTAGCTTCATCTCCGAATTGTCTCCTGAAATAGTCTCTGAAAGCCTCTAGTATTCAGTCTGCATCATATACCATTTTCCCCCTACTATTTCTCATGTTGACAATTTCTGTACTTTTGTTTCCTTTCATTTCTTTATAAAGTAGTTTGCTGCTTCCTTCAAAGTCGTTTTGTATTTTTATCTCTTCTTCTGCTCTAATTGTATCTTTACTTTCTTTAACTAATCGTTTAAGTATCCTGTTTTCGCGTCTATAATCATTTCTACGTCTATTTTCTTCCTCATTGCTAAGACCTGCGATGTTCAAAGTTCTCTTGTAAGCTTCTCTTTTTGTTTTTTGGGCAGCCTGAATTTCATCATTCCACCACGCATCACCAGACATTCTTCCTACAACTGCGGTACCACACACTTCGATCGTACATCTAACAAGGATATCCCGTAACATTGTCCAGGCGCCCTCTATATCTTTGTTTTTTATACAGTCCTCCTATTTTGCCCTATCTATGCTTTCGATTATCTTATTTTGGAAATCTATTCGCACATCCAGTTTCTGTAGGTTCTCAATTTTGATTCGGGTTTGTTTTGCTTTCTTGGTTCTCTTTTTTCTCCATCCCCGACCTAAGTTAATTTTTGAGATCAGAAGGTAATGATCAGTTTTGCATTCAGGACCCCTCATGACTTTTGTATCTTTGACTAACTCCCTTAGTCTTTGATCCGCAACAACAAAGTCAATTATACTGCGGCTATTTCCTTTAGACCAGGTGTACATGTGGATCATTTTATGCCTAAACCAAGTATTTTTAATAAACAGACCCCTTTCTAAGCATAGACCAACTAATTTATCTCCGTTATAGTTTGTTCTTGGATCCCCAAAATTACCTAATACTCTTTCTGTATCCTGATTTTGGATGTCCACCCAACCGTTCATGTCTCCTAGTCGAATTATTCTTTCACCATGTTCGCAAATGTTAATTGTGTCATTCAAAGTGTCCCAGAAGGCGTCTTGTACTTCTTTAGGATCACTATCAACCGGCGCGTAGCATGCTATGATAAATAGTCTTCTGATTCCTACTTTCATTCTAGCCCGCAGCAGTCTGGGAGACACGAAACCATGGTCTCCGAGATGCTGCTTTGCTCTTTCATTTAAAATCAGACCTACTCCTTGTTTACCATGTGATTCACAGTCTACTCCTGACCATATTT
>NC_046662.1:123625039-123640823 GCF_010883055.1 Belonocnema kinseyi
TCATATGGTGGAGATTGTAGTTCTAACGTCAGTCCCACCAAAAACTTCAGTTAATAAGGGAGGGTTGGGAGAGGGGGGAGGTAGAACTGGAACCGAGAGAGTATTTATAAAAAATAATAATCATAAATTAATTTAAATCGTTTAAAATTTAAATGAACGTTTTTCAATTAAGCAATAGAAATTACTTGAGTTAAATTTCAACTATTTCTAAACGGTTTTTGCATATAATTATATAATTATATATATTTTTTTTAAAGATACTTTTAAATTTTGAAAGCTTTCAATTTATTTATGATTACTAATTTTTTCTAAATAAAATTCTGAGTTTACAATTAAAATTTTGAAGACTTGAATACCATCGAGTTAAAAATTATTCATAATTCATAGTTGACAATTTTAGAAAATAAAATTTAAAGTTTTGAATTTATATTGATTTCATTTTCAAAACGCTAATCTAAAAACATTTCAATATTTAACGTTTTGAAATTCTGCTGTTTTCTAAATTTTAATCTGAAGCTTTTAAAAATTTCAAGAGATTCAAAAGATTTTAAAGGATTTAAAATATTTAGAAATCTTTAAAAGATGTCAAGGTCTTTCGAAAAATTTTGAAGGTTTCGAAATATTTGAGAGTATTTTAAAAGGTTCAAAGGAATTTTCAATTTTTTACAGTAATTTAACATGAGAATTTAAAGGATTTAATATTTCTTAGGCTATTTTAATATATTCCAAGGCAGATTTGACTATTCTATGTTTCATTGAAAATTGATCTTTTTTAGTTGAAAAATTTTGTATTTTATTGAATACTCGTCTTTCTTGGTAGACAATTAATCTTCTTGGTTCAAAATTTAACTATGATTAAACATTAGTTTTTTGCATAGAACATTAGTCTTGATGGAAAATAAATTTCTTTCGTGCAAAGTTCATGTATGTGATTAAAAATGCAGTTTTTTAGTATACAATTTAGCTTTTCGGATGAAAATTCGACTTTTTGTTTAAAAATTTTAATATAATGTTGAAAACAATTAAACATTTTTTAAATTAATTTATGTATTTTATTCAAAATTTATCTCTTTTTTTGAAGAAAACTAATTGTTTTAGTTGAAAGTTTAACTATTTGTATTCAAAATTAGTCTACTATTTATTAATAGTAATATAATATTTTATAATTATAATATTAACATTAATAACATATATAATAGTAATAATATCCATATTATTTACACCTGAAAAACATAACCTCCAAATCGACGCATGCATAAAATTAAGAATCACGCGAAACCTCAAAATCGCCAATTTCCTTAATTTCTTTCGAATGGGGATTGAGATATAAATATAGAAGACCACCAAAGTTTTCCGAAGCTTTTAGATCGGCAATCATCGTGCAGCAGAAAATCTGAGAAAACCGAAGTTCGAGTCGTCTATTTATTTTTTTATAGCTTGTGTCTTTTGTCCAAAATTTTAATTTTCACATTTTCATCATAATGAGAAGGCATTGGTTTTATGTGAAATATACTATATATTATATTTAGTCTGTAGTCTGTATCATGTAGGCATGATAAATTTCGAAAGATTGATCAGATTGGATTCTGCTTTGGCACACTTTTCTAAGGCCTAAAAAAAAAGAATGAGTTCGTAAGCCAGCTATTTTGGGTGAAAATTCAAAAAGTGAGCGCATTTTCAAAATATTTGAGACTATTTTTTTCAAGATTTAAAAATGCTTTATACGGCTATTTAAAGTGCTCGGAAAATCGAACAATTTATTCTTATGAATTTTTTCCATAAAAAGAAAATGATCAGATTTCTAGGATTTTCAAAATAAAAAAAAATAAATGATTAAAAATTTTAAGCCAAACAACATATAATATGAAAAAAGACAAAAAAGAAAAACGTTGATGTTTGAAAGCCCGACAGAATTATTGAGACAAATTTTGCGCGACCTGAAAATATCTACAAATCGCACAGTTTTTGTTGTTAGTCGTAAAAAACAACATTAAAAATTTTTTTAATTAAAGTTTTGGATAAACGACACAAGGTATGAAAACAATAAAAAGACAAAAGTTGCTCTTGCGAAAAATAGCGCAAACTCATTTAAATGCCATGGATCATTTTTGGTAGGGCACGCAGTTTTTGTTAAAAATAATAAAAAATAACATTCAATATTAAAATATTAAATTCTTTGAAAAATGACACAAGGTACGAACTAAAATTAACAGCCTAAAATTGTTCACCCCAAGAGAAACTATAAATTTGTTAGACAAAAGTTGTTTAATCAGAAAATATGTACAATTTTAACAAATTAAATTATGGAAAAAAGACACAAGTTGCAGTAAAATGTTTAATAATAATTTATATTTTAATAGAATGCGCATTTTTCTTTAATGATAAAAATAAGACAGGGAAAATACTTTTTTCCGATACAAATACATATTACGAATGGTAATAATATAAATTTATTGAAATAAATACATTTTTCAGGCTGGCTAAGAATTAGATTTAATTCAAAATAAGAAAGAAATATTAATGTAATCATTAAAAAGGAGATTTGTACTTTATTTTGCAATGTCTGAATAACGAGCCCCATGCCGAGGAACAGAAATAAATATAATATACATTTGATATAATAGAGTTGAACCTAATGTAGAAAAGTTCGTATTTCTGACGAAATCAAGTGCGAACCATGAAATGCGTGATAAGAATGTGTTTGTTAAAGCCAAAGGAGCTTTATCAAAAGAGAATTAACAATCACCAAATGACAGTTGTCGATGGTTTGACCTTTAATTTTAAAAAACTTGCGCACCAATATGGGGGAAATAGAAAGACCGAGCGCGCAGCGCAAAGTGAACGCATCATCGAGCGCGAGATAAATACAATAACGAGCGCGAAGCGCGTGAAACATATATTATCGAGCACACAGCGCGTAAACCAACAGTCGCGCGCCCCATCTTTTTAGGGCGTGCAATTTTAGTTAATTCATTTTTTTTCGTATTTTGGGTAGCTTGACAGCAAAATGGAATAATTTTTTTAAAATTATTTTTTGTATGAACAAAATTTATTTTTCAACTTTTCGATAACATCCCAAGAGTTTTCATAATAATCTTGTCGGTTTTGCAAATGTTCATTTTAGTTTGTTTTTTTGTATTTTTAAAATCTTATAACTTTGACAATTTTTTTTTATAGAAAAAAATCATAAGTATAAATTCTTCGAGTTTACAAGTATTTTAAATAGCCGTACACAGAATTTTTCATTCTTGAAAAATAATAGTCTCGAATATTTTGAAAATGCGCTCACTTTTCGAATTGTCACCAAAATAGCTGGTTTACGAACTCTTTCTTTCTTTTTAGGCCTTAAAAAAGTGTTCCGAAACAGAATCCAGCCTGATCAATCTGTCGAAAGTTATCGTGCCTACACGATACAGGCTACAAACTACATAGTTCAGACTTCAAACAGATAGGCAGACAACTTCGTAAAAATCGTTTTTTTCTGACTCAGGAGGTCTCAAAACGTGGAGATTTAGTGAAAACCGATAAAGAAAAATTTGAGATTAAACCAATATTTTCTCATTAGGATGAGACTATAAAAAGAAATAAGATGAACGAAAAAACTCATCGAAAATCTGTGAGGGATCTCGAAAATTAAGGAAAGGTAAGGAGGTGGAGCGTCGAGAAGCGGGTGAAGTCAATAATGGGATAAAACAATATCAAATTAGAATGGGGTTTATTAAACCAACTTACAGAGTTAAAGGAACCTGTTGCCCCACAAGCGCTGGAAAGTCTCGTCGGTTTCCCCGAGAACAGGTTGATAACGGCCGGATGGCGTCAGGGTGCAGTCAGGCTTCCGCTGAGATGAGGGTGGTTTTTGGCGGAGTCCGGTGAGCTCGGAACTAGCGGATGGTGTCGTCCAAAGGGTTTGGGATCCAGTTCTTAGCTCTAACGGGTACCGACCAGGTTCGCTCGGTGGGAGCCAGTGTCTCCAGAACGAGGGATTTTTCGCCCCCCACCACTCTCCCATCTGGGAGCGACACATTCAAACGTAGCGTGTCGATGGGTCGGCTCTGCTACATGTTGCGTAGTCCAGCCTCCTGTAGAGCCGAAAATGCAAGAGTCCGAGCCCCCCCCCCCTGATTTCACGATTTGTTTTCTGTAGCTAACTGGCTATTTGGAGGAGTTTTTAAGTAAACTGAATGAAAGGTCAAACAATTTTGCTATGTTCTATAATTTTAGAAACAAATAAGGAAATTAATTCTTATTAAGCCTTCTTGCGCAATTTTGTTGCACATTTAAAAAAAAATTTATTTTGGTTTAAAAAATGTGCTTCCAAATTTGCGTAAGTTTCAGAGATATTCGGGAATTTTGAAGCGATTAGAAAATAATTAAAATTTGTAAAGATTTTTTTAAGGTTTCACGAAAATGAAAAAATTCTTTTAGGTTTCTACGAATAATTAATATACTTTTTTATTTTGAAAAATTGATTTTAAAAAATTCCAATACATTTTAAATTATGTTTAAAATGGTCAATGAATAATCTGAAGATTTGAAGGCAAGCTTCTTCATTTAGCCGAATTTCAGAGAAAATCAGGAAAAATTTAAATAGTTTTTAATGATTAGAAGTCCGACAAGATTAGAAACAGAACTTTTTGAAGATTGGTAGGAAAATTTTTAATGACTTTTTATTTAAAAAACCGTACTTTATGAGAATATTAAAAAAGGTTTTTAAACATGAGAAAGGATTTCCTACAATTTAAGAAAAGACTTAGAAGATTTTAAAGCAAAATGTTTCAATTTGGTGAGAAATTAATAAATATATCAAAATCAAGTAAATGCAAGAAATATTAACAAGAAATGAAGATATTGAAATCGAATTTTAAACTTAAAGTCTGATAGAAACTTAGATTTAAAAAAAATTTAAGCATAAACTTTAGAAACTTTAAAGGAATTCCGAAAGATTTCAAGGAGGTAAAACTATTTTCTTAAAATTCCTGGGAAAAATTTAAAAGATTACGAGTCTATTTTTTCACATCTTGAATTAAGGAACATAATTCTTATTAGGCCTTCTTGTGCAATTTTGTTACACAATTTTTTAAATTATATGTTGGTTTAAAAATCTACTTTCAAATTTGAGTAAGTATAAGAGATATTCAGAAATTTTGAAACGATTCAAATATAATTAAAACTTGTAAAGATTTTTCAAGAATTTTGTAAGTTTTCACGAAAATGAAAAAAATGATTAAAGGTTCCTAGAAATAATTGAAATAATTTTTAATTTCGAAAAATTATATTTCGGAGATTATTTTAAAGCATTTCAAAACATTAAAAAGATGTTGAAAATTTTTAAAGGATCTGAAAAATTTTGAAGGCAATTTTTTTTTAATTTTGCAAATAAAAAAAATCAGGAAAAATTTGAATGATTTTTAAAGATTAGAAGACCTGACAAGATTAGAAAAAAAGAATTATTTTCCTAATTATCGTGTGAAAATTTGCAATGATTTTTTATTTTGAAAAATGTGCTTTAAAAGAAAATTAAAGAAGATTTCTAAACACATGAAACAATTTCCTAAAATTTCGAAAAAGAGTGTAAAAGGTTTTAAAATCAACATTTTTTAATTCGATAACATTACAAATTTTTAAAAATGTAAATAATCGAATAAATTCAATAAATATTGAGTAGAAGTGATGAGATTAAAAAATAATTTAAACTTCAAATGAGTTATAGAAACGTAGGATAAACTGAATCCCCGTTTTTAAACGCAAGAGGTTAAAAATGAAAAATAAAAAAATGAAAAAATAATAATAAAAGTCGGTAAACGAAGGACTTTCAGATAATGAAAAAAAATGAAAAAAAACTCATTGGGAAAAAATGTGAATAATTGTTTTGGAATGAATTCTAACAGAAAATTGAAAAAAAGATTACCAAACCTTTTTTATTATTTCCTAAAAGGTCTAAAAAGTACGAAAAATATTTTGAAGCAAAATGTTGTAATTTTTCCATATTACTTAACTTTAGAAAAATTAATTAACATAATTCTTTCAAATTTGTGTAAATTTATGAGATATTACAAAAAATTGAAACGATTCGAAAATAATTAAAACTTGTAAAGATTTTTAAAGGAATAATTAACATAGTTTTTTATTTCCAACAATTAATTTGAAAAGATTATTGTTAAACATTTCAAAACATTGCAAAAGATTTCAAATATTCTCAAAGCATTTGAAAAATTTTAAAGTTATTTTTTTTAATTTGGCAGAATTAAAAAAAAATCAGGAAAAATTTGAATATTTTTTAAAGATTAGAGTTTGGAAGGTCTGACAAGATTTGCAAAACAGAATTATTTTTCTAATAATCGTATGAAAGTTGAAAATAATTTTTTATTTTAAAAAATTTACATTAAAAAATATTCAAGCAGATTTTTAAACACATCAAACGATTTCCTAAAATTTAAAAGAAGAGTGTAGAAGGTTTTACAGAAAAATGCTTCAATTTGTATCTCGAAAGGTTCCAGAAGAATAAACATAGTTTCTTAAAATGCTTGGGAAAATTTGGAAGATTATACGGAAAATTTTTTCTACATTTTCATAATTTTTCTAATTTTTGATAAAAACTCGAGAGAGTTAACAATATCTTGAAGAATTCAAAACGTTTTCAATAGATAAGAAATTTTCTTAATATTTTTAAAAATCCTATAAAATAAAAATAAATTATCTTTAAATCTCCTAGGATCTTTTCTGACACATCTGATATATTACAAAATCTGTTTTATTTAAATTTTCTTAAAAATCTTATAATAATTATTTACATCTAAATTTATAGACAAACTTATAATACTTATCTTATTGCATATGAAATATTTCCAAAATCTTTAATGCCTTAAAATACTTATCTCAAAATTACAAAATTTAGCTTTTACAATTTTATTTTAATTGTAAAAAATTGTATTTGGAAATTGATTATAAATAATTGTAAAATAAATCCAAGAAAATTTATTTGATGAAGAAATATCTCATGATTATAAAAAGAAAAAATTGTAAAGGTAAGTCTTTCTAGCATTTTAATAACTAATCAACATATTTTTAGATTATTTTCCCTTGATTCTGGCCGTGGGTCAAACATGGTACAAAAAACCGTCGTGAAATTTCAAATAAAAACTGTACTCTCTATACACTAATTTTTGTAATTAAAAATAATAATACTTTTATGAATATTGCCAAAATTTATTTGAATATGATACACATTGATTTTTATTTTAAAAATTCCTGTAAATAGTTGGTGTTTTTTAAATTTTACGATATTTGTGTACCATTTTTGACCTTAGGGAATAGATTTGAGAATTAAATTATAAAAATATATCCATTAGTTAGTAAAATACTATGAATAATCGCCTTTCTAATTATAGTTGAAGTTGAAGAAAAAGATATTTCTTTTATCGTTTTTCAGCATATAATTTTTCACTAAACGTAAAGCAGATTAAAATATACATGCCTAAAGTAGCATGAAAAGATATGTATCAAAAAAGAACCTAGAGGACTTTAAATTTTTTGTTCTAATGGATTAAAAAAAATATTAGAGAAATTTGAGTCTTTTTAAAAGATGTTTAGGGCATTTAGAAGTTTGGAAAATATCAACGAATAATTGATAAATTTTGAGAAATTGTTTGAAGTTTTTAAATATTTCTAATACGTTTAAAACAAAATAAATTTAAAAAAATTAACTTACTACATTTTTCTTAAAATTTTAAAAAAGCATTCAATCTTCTAAATTTTTCACAAGAATTTTAAGAAAAATATTTTTATCTCCTTAAAATCTTTCGGAATTCCCTTAAAGCTTCTAAAGTTTATTTTTTTGAAATCTTTAAAAATCTACATTTCTAAAAAAATGTAAGTTTAAAATTAGATTTGAATCTTTACCATTCTTCTAAATATTTCTTGTATTTCTGGATTAATTACGTTTTTTAAAACTTTTTATCTTATCAAATTAAAACATTTTGCTTTAAAATCTTCTACACTCTTCTTTTAAATTTTAGGAAATCGTTTGATGTGTTTCAAAATCTTTTTGAATTTTTTTTTAAAGTACGTCTAAAAATTTCTGAATATCGCAGTAAACTTACTAAAATTTAAAAGCAAATTTTACAAACCAACATAAACATAACAAAAAATGGTGCAACAAAATTTCGCAAGAAGACTTAATAAGAATTAAATTCCTTAATTGTTCTAAAATTTTATAATATGGTAAAATTACGAAATGATTTTAGAAAATTGTGATTTTTTTTTAAATTTTCTCTCAGAATTAATTCCATTCCATTTTTGTTGAAAAATAATTTTTTAAATGAAAATCTAACATCTTTAAAAATTGAACTATTCTGCTGTAAATTCGATTGTTTTTTTAAAAACATTTTGCAGTTGAAAATTCATTTCTTCCATCAAAAATTAAACTATTTTAAATTAAAATTTTTTTAAATAACTATTTTGGTTGATAATCTTTCTGTTTTGTTGAAAATCGTTTTTTTTTTGTTAAAAACATTTTCTTATACTAAAAATTTAACTGATCATGTTTTGGTTGAATTTTTTTGGCAGCAAATTGACCTTTCTGAGTCAAAAATTCTTCTTTCTTGGTAGAAAATTATTCTTCTTGTTTAAAAATTCATCTATTTTAATCAAGAATTCATTTCTTTGGATGAAAATGCATTTTTTGGTGGAACTTCTTTTATTTTGGTATAAAATGTTTAAAAGTTCATCTATTTTTTTGGAAATTAAACAATTTTGCTAAAAAATTGGTGATTGTAAATTGATTCTTTAAATTGATAATGGAACCGTTTTTCGTTGAAAATTTATCTATTTTGCTAACAAAAATTTTTGGTGTTTTAAAATTGATTTTGAAACTTGAATTTCTTTTTTCGGTAGAAAGTTATTGGTTTGAAAATTAAATTATTTGTTTGAAAATTTAATTTTTTGCTTGGAAATTTAAATATTTTGTTGAAACTTCGATTTTTTGGGGTTGATAATTATTTTTCAACTGAAAATACATACATGAAAATTTATCTATTCAATTTTTCGTTGAAACATTATAATTTTAGTTGAAAATTAATTTCTTTCGTTGAAAATTCCATTTTTTGTCTGAAAATTTAACTAGTCCATTTTTAATCGAATACTTATTTTTTTTAGTTTGAAATTCGTTTCTATAGATTTATTTTATAAAATTTATTTGTTTTAGATCAAAATTAACTTCTTTTGTTAAAAATTCGCATTTATTTGGACTTAAAATTAGTTTTTTCAACTGCAAACTTCAGTATAAACTAATGTTTAAGTTAAAAAATATATTTTTAAATTAATTTCTTAGGTTAAAACATTAAACTATTTTGTCGAAAATTTGTTTTTTATTTGTTAAAAATCCATTGTTTACTGAAAATATGACTAAGGCATGCAGCACTAAATTTGAAATATTTTAGACCCAGAAGTCTTTTCTCTTATATCTATTTACATAAAGTCAATTATGTTTGCCTCTTCGGAATAAGCCTAATAGTTCTAAGGTAACTTGGGATTTCAAAACCTGAATAAATTTGAGGAACAGCTAGATCGTTATTCGTGAGGTCGGGAGAGCTCGGGTTCCAGCGCGAGCATTTTCGACTTTACAAAGGCTGGGATTCGCAGCATTTAATAGAGCCGACTCGCCGATACGCTACGTTTGAATGTGTCGCTCCCAGATGGAAGAGTTGTGGGGACCGAAAACTCCCACGTTCTGGAGAAACTGGTCCCGCAGGCCGTACGATAGCGGGGTACTTGTAACTTTGATACGACCCCCCGCCCTTTGTTTGGGACGTTTACTTTTTCAGTAATTCTTCAGTTTTCTGGATTACGTCGTAGAGTGTCAGGAAGATTCTTCCTCTGTCAAATCCAGCTAAATATACTCGTCATCTTCTTCATAGTTTTTTTTTATAATCCGTTTTTTGTGCTGTTTGTTTTTCTCTGAGTTTTGTCGATACTTCCTTTTCAAGAGTAAATTTTAGAATTTTCTTGAACTCTTGATTTGAATCTGTCCATCCTCCTTTTATATATTTGGTCCTTGTCGAATCAGGAACAGTGTGGTGGTTTTTTGTCATGTTCGACATCAGCTCACAGCACGTATCGTGAATAATGTAAAGTTGCACTGGAACCATCCTCCCGCAATGCCTGCACTGCCACATCTTTATTTCTTCCATCATCTTCTTATAAGCTGAAACATAAATTAACACATCCTACTTTTTAAACAAAAATAAATTTTTTTTTATTCTTTTCTTGATATCTTTTTTCTCATTTTATTTCGAAAACATGTAAAATCGAGAGTTTTTATTTGAAATATATTTTTTCCAAATTTCTTATCTTAATATATTTTTTCCAAATTTTCTGTGTTATCCATTGCTATGAGTATCCTGTTTAAGATTCTGCTTTTCCGTGACTCTTCTTTCCTGAAAAATTAAATTTGAAAAAAATCTATATCTGTGGTGTATGGAAAGAGTAAAATTATCCTTTCTGTTGTGTTTGTAAAGGGTAAAAATAAATTTTTCTGTTGTATATGTGGAAAAGTAAAGTAAGTTTTTTATTTTGGTTTACACGTCGGTGTCACAGTCCGTCGATGAGCTTTCGTTCTATTCTTGGATCGGTTGTAGCTCTTTTTTGTTCTCCCCGGCCTTCTTTAGAGCTTTTTTTATTTCCTTTCTTCTTATTACTTTCTCCTCCCGTTCTTACTTTCTTCTTAATCTCTCTTTCTCTAGCTTTTCTTCTTTTCTTTTTCTTGCCGCCTCCTTTGAATATCTTTCTTGTCTATATTTAAGCAATTTCTTCATTTCGTCTATCTCCTTTTCTTGCTTCTCTGTCTCTTGTATTTTTATTTTTTCAAATACTTCTTTTAATTTTTTCTCTTCTTCCTTTTGACTCCGCTTTTCCTCCTCTTCCTTTTGTTTTTTTCTCCTGTAATCCTTTTCTAATTTCTTGCATCGTTGGCAGTCCATAATAGATCCTTTTTTCTTCTGCGAGTTTTTGGATTCTTGGATCTCTTCTTCTTGATCTGTTTTCGTCATACATTTTTACTCTTATTTCCAGGTTTTTTCTCTCTTTGATCTTTTTTATTGCCTTCTTCATTTCCCTTTCTACTTCAGCCCTCCTCCTTTTATCTATCTCCTCCATTCTGACTATTTTCTCCCCTGGTGTCTCTGTTGATGGAGTTTGAAGAAGGTCAACCCATTTTTTACATGAATGGGTTAATAATTCTTCTCCCACCAAACTTAGAAGGCAATCCTTACACTTAAGGATAAAACGTGGGTCCATTTTTCTGAAAATAAATATTTTTCTCTGTTTTTCGGTCTATTTTTGGTGTATGTATTAGTGTCATTTTTTGTCAATGTTAGTTGTGTTAAAAATAAAATCATTCACGTATATGTCATCAGAAAGAAAAATTCAAATCAAAATCTACTCTCTACTAATAAATTTTTTGATATCTTTTACGTTCCAACTTCCTACAGATATTCCATTTTTAGTTTTTAATTCGTAAATTGTTGGTGAAATCTTTGCTTTAATAAAAAATGGTCCTTCAAAACTTTTGTTAAGTTTCTGAGCTATTCCTTCTCCTTTATTTGACAATGTTTTATTGCTCTTTAGTACTCGCTCGCAAATTTTAAAAGTTATAGGTCTACGTCTTAGATTATAATACCTAGATTGCGTATCATTTGCGATATCTAAATTTTTAATTATCTCTTCTCTAATTTTTTAAAATGTTTTCATTCTATCTGCCCATTTTTCTGACTCTTGAAATTCTATTTCATTTCTTCCGTCTAAGTCTTTATTCAAAGCTTGAATGGGTTGAAGTTCTCTACCTAAATTTAAAAAAGCTGGTATAAAACCTGTAGACGAATGTTTACTAGTATTTAACGCAAATTGCAGAACATCTAAATTTTCATCCCATGTTTTATGGTCTTTTTCTAAATACGCTTTAATTGCTGTTTTAATTGACCTATTACATCTTTCTGTTGGATTTGCTTGTGCATGATATTTAGGAGTTTTCGAGTGTCTAATACCAAAAGTTTTTGTCAAATTAATTATTGACTTATTTACATATTCTTTTCCATTATCTGTAAACAAAATTCTAGGTGTTTCTACCCATTTTGTAAACATATCAACAAAAACTAAAATGTATTAATTTCTCGATTTTGTCATTGGTAATGGACCCATCATGTCAGATGCTACTACCGTCCATGGTTCTTCTATTATTCACTCTCCCATGAAACCTATCTGATTGTTTACTTTTGGTTTTATTCTCTGACAAATATCGCATTCTTTCACATATTTTAACGTTTCCGCATAAATTCCGGGCCAAAAATAATTTTCAGAAATTTTTGCATACGTTTTTTCCATACCTAAGTGACCTGCTTGTTTAATATCATGATTTTCAATTAAAACTTGTTTTCGTAATTCTTTCGGTATTGTTAATTTCCACGAGTTGCTATCTAAATTTAAGCTTGATTTTAGAGGGTCGGGTCTATAAAAATATAATTGATTATCACGTATTCGCCAATTAGGATTTTCCTCTGATTTATTTTTTACATGAATCATTTTATTTTTATACCAGGTATCTTCAATTTCTTTAAAATCTTTTTCCTTCAATTCTATTGGGCTGGCTAAAATACTTGAGACTTTTATGTGATTTTCATTTGACCTTGATAAAGTATCTTGTACCTGTTTTAAACTTCCTTTTCTATATGCAATTTCATAATCGTATCCTAACAATTCTAAAGCCCAACTTTCTAATCGACCTGTTGGATTTTTTAAGTTATGTAACCATTTTAATGCAATATGATCTGTGATAATCTTAAAAGAATAACACTCTAAATATGGTATAAACTTTCTAATTGCCCAGATTACGGCTAAACATTCTTTTTCTGAAACTGAATATTTACGTTCAGCTCCATTTAAGACCTCTACACGCAAAAGCTATTACATAATTTTCGCCGTTTATTGTTTGTGTTAAAACAGCTCCTAATCCTATGTCACTAGCATCAGTTTCAAGTTGGAATGGGCTTTCAAAATCAGGGCAGGCTAAAATCGGTGCTCTCGTTAGTGAGTGTTTAATTGTCATAAAAGCCTGTTCCTGTTTGTCAGACCATTCCCACTTCACTTCCTTTTTTAATAACTTTTGTAATGGTTCTATAATTTCTGCAAATTTAGGGATAAATTTCCTATACCATGAAGCTATTCCTATAAGTCTTTGAAGTTGTTTAATTGTTTTTGGCCTTGGGAAAATAAAAACTGGTTCGATTTTTTCTTCATCAACTTGTAATCCCTTTTCATTCACTTTGAAACCCAAATATGTCATTTTTGAACATCCAAATTCGCATTTATCCAAAGCCATTGTTAAACCTGGTTTTTCAGATTTCCATTTGGGAATCTTGGTTTGTATTGTTGCATATTTTGTTGGTTACGATATCTCGGCCTAAATTGTTTTTGTTGATTCTGATCATAATTTAGTTTGTGATCTCTATTTTGATTTTCATTTTTTATATTATTTTGAATTTGATTATTTTCTGTTTCCTTTTTATTTTTATCAATTTTGACATTATCTTTATCTAAAATGCTTAACTGTTGACCTCTAATCTTAGATTTTGGTAATTCTGTTTCCCATTCTCGACCTAAAATTTCTATTTCTGAAAAATTCGAAAAAGCACTTCTTGAAATGTACACTTTATATTCAATTCTTAAATTTTCATAGGTCTTTGTTAATTGCCATTCCAGGCTCAGACGTGGCATTAATTTTTCAAATAATTGTTTAATTTCTGTAACAAAAGCATTGGCAAAAGCAAAGTCTTGGTCTTTTTTCTGATCGCAAAGTTTTATTTTATTTTTAATTGTTTCAGAATATCTCTCATTTAAGTAAGTTTCTTTAAAATCCTCGATAAATTGATCTAAATATTGCCAATTATTTTTATTTACTTTAAACCAACTTAATGCTTCGTCTTCGAAAACAGCATCTAAATCTTCTAAAATGTCTTGTTCGTTAATTTTATACCCTCTTTTAAATCTTATTAAATTTCTTAAAAAATAAGTTGGACTATTTTCCGTGTTGTTTTTAAGTTTAATCGGCCAATTTGACATTATTTGGAAAGGGGTTTTTATCATTCCGAATAGCAAGAGAGTTGCTGGAATTTCATTCGTATTATTTTCATTCATCTCTTCTCTTTACATATCGATCCCTCTACTTCTATCTATTCTACCTTGCAAGTCTGTTTGACATTGAGGTAGATTTGATTTTCGCATAATTGATTTCCTTTGCACCGGTCTGGGTAATGAGTATTCGTCCCCTTGGCCGCTACCCATATTTATTGTCATTTTATTCCGTGCACCTGCTAACGAGTGCCTCTGTTGATTAAAATCTAATTCTGTCTCTTCGAAATGAACCGTATTTTGCACATTTCTTGACTTATTACTTCGAGAAATTAGATTATGACTTGAATATAAAATTCTATCTATTTTATCGTTTAAATTTTTTATTTCTTCTGAATGTTTTTTCATTTTGATTTTATCACTTTTCTTTTCTTCAAAATTTATTAATTCTTGTGCCTCAGTCCAAAATTCATTAGTATTATCTAAAAAAGAATCAATTTCGAACGTTCTGTTATTAATTCTCGCATTTTCTTTCTCTTGTCTTTCTATTTCCATTCGTAATTTTTTGCGACCTACTCTTGTTTCTCTGCTCTTTCTTTTTCTATCCTATCTCTTTCTTTTTTAAGAGTTTCTTCCCTTTCTAACCTACTCAATTCTAAGTGTTCCCTGTCTCTTTTTAATGTTTCGAGTTCTTTTATCTTGTTTTCAATTTCCCTATCTATTCTATATGTTTCTAATTCATTATTTTCACAATTTCTACTGCTCTCATTTTGTAGTTTCCAGCTACCTAATGTATTCTCACCATTTGAGGATAATATTCCAATTTCGTGTCTATGTGAGGTATGGTTTTATCTGTTTCGGTTTAGGGTACTTTCTGTCTGTTTTCTTGTTGTCGTTCTTGGGATTACACCCTTCGCCTGATTTGTATCTTTTTCCTCCCATTCTAACTCTCTATTTCGGACTGTTACGCACTTTTTTCGGTCTAATTACATTTATCCTACCCGCACTTTTTATAAAAAACAATGCAATAATCTTTTATTTTAATTTTTAATCATTTTTGGACTGTGACTTCCGTTTTCGACTGTGGAAGGGTTTTTGGAGGGATTGTGGGTTTTTGAGGAGCGCGCTAAATTTGTGAGGAATCTCGCAAATTAAGGTGTATGTTCCGATTTGAGTATATGAGAGTTTTTTAAAGTTTCAAAGTTGGCAATGCCATGTATAAGCATAGGCATCATTGCGCACCGGCAGCCTATGCTTATACATTGGAATTGCCAACTTTGAAACTTTAAATAACTCTCATCTGCTCAAATCGGAACATACCCAAGGAAAGGTAAAGAGGTGGAGCGTCGAGAAGTGAATGAATTCAATAATGGGATAAAACAATATCAAATTAGAATGGGGTTTATTACATCAACTTACAGAGTTAGAGGGGACCAGCTGCTCGGAACTAGTGGATGGCGTCGTCCAAAGGGGTTGCGATCCAGTTCTTAGCTGTAACGGGTACCGACCAGGTTCGCTCGGAGGGAGCACAAGACTCAAGACAGCTTGCCTTTGGGGCAAGTTTCAGTGATCCCAGATCTGAAACGAGATGCGGTCCAATACTATGATAGGGCTATGTCCGTGTGAATATAGTAGGAGACGCTGTAAATGACTGAGTTGCGCGCGC
>NC_046662.1:123640923-123645451 GCF_010883055.1 Belonocnema kinseyi
CGCGCAACTCAGTCATTTACAGCGTCTCCTACTATATTCACACGGACATAGCCATGTCATAGTATTGGACCGCATCTCGTTTCAGATCTGGGATCACTGGCAAGTTTACGCTTATAAGGACTGGGGGTGTCGTTCCCCACTTCTAATCATAGGCCCACTGGGCCGTACGATAGCGGGGTGCTTGTAACTTTGTTACAAATCGAAAATTCCTAAGAATTTTTTGGCAATCTTAGTGAAATTTTAAGACTTGAATTTTTCTTTTAAATTCTAGAGTTTCCAATAAAACGAAAAAAGGACAGAAATTACAAAAGAAAATGTCTGAAATTTTTTTAAGTGTATTTTTGGCTATTAATCCGGTATTATTTTTGTATAAACTCGCAGAATCAGTAACGGTATTTTTGGGTATTATTTGTGTATTTTGTATGAAACACAGTTTTTTTATGGTTCGAAACGTTAAAAAAGTGAAAAGAAACTAAAATTAAAAATGAAAAAGTCCCAATAATTCAGAAAATTTCGTGACTTAAAAATTGTCTAACATTTTCAAATTTCAAGAACCTTCTTATAACTTGAAAAAATTCTGCAATCGATATTTTCGATTTATTACAGAAATAGGCTGCGTCCGTCCTTGCAAGAGGATTAAGAAACCTCACACGTACAAACGGAATCTTCCTCCAACTTCAATCTGTTCGTCTTTACATCGGAACCCGAACTTGTCTTTTTCTTCCTTCAACTATTTTTCGATCTACTTTTCCTGGACAATGATAATTGTTCTACACTTGATCTAGGTGTCTAATATATATATATTGAAACTTCCATAATTCGAAGTGGCATGGGGCCTAGGAAAAAAAACGAATTATCGAAAAATTGAGTTTTTAGGCTATAAATAAATAAACAAAAAATTAGTAATAATAATTTAACTTTATAATAATTATTATGAAAAATAATTAATACAAATAATAAAATAAACGATTCATTCTTATTTTTTCACTTAAATCTAACGTTTTATAATTCTTTTTCTTGATATTGTACCGGTTGCAAATATACAGGGGCCTGAATTTTTCACTTTTTCACGTGTGCCTTCACCTTCACGTTAGTGTAACTTCTTTTAGAATGATCCGATTGGACTTTTATTATTGTGTTCTGAACAGATCTTTTCATTTACTTTAAGACTATTAAAACTATATATTATTTTTTTTTTTAAATCAAAATTGGAATAGATTTAAAAAAAAAAACAATATTTAACAAAAATTCTATTTAGAAAAATATCTCTTTTATACTCTTTGAAATTATGTAGAACAAAAAGTGGGCCGGAAATGTTTTCTTGGTAAAAATTAGATTTTTACGCTCAAGAGTACCACATTAAACTTCTACAATTCTCGGGCACGAATACTGTCACGACTGATGTACCTGAAAATTATATCCAACTTTTTTAGACGATTATCTGTTCAGAAATATATAAATTACGGTATATATTTCATCACACACCTTTGATTTCATTCATAATGAGCGTAACAATGTAAGCTTGATCAAGGAAACATGCCGGCCCAATTTTTATTCTACATGATTTAAAAGAGTATAAAAAAGCTATTTTTAGAAATAGACATTTCTTTAATATGCCTTTTTTCAAAAAATCAATTTCAATTTAGATTTTCAAACAAAAAATAATAATTAAGGAAATATATCGTTATAATAGTCTTAAATTACATAAAAGGCAATTTCCAAACCAAAATAATAAAAGTCGAATCGGATCATCCTAAAAGAAGTTACACTAACGTGAATGTAAAGAAACACGTGAAAATGAGAATATTTTAGACCCATGTGTATTGACAAACGGTTGATAAATGATCTATGATTTGATGAATTAATGTAGGCCTACTAGGGCCTCGTTTAGGACAATAATTCAGCCAAGTTTCAATCCGATCTTAAAAAAAAATTTTAGTTGGAATAAAAAATTTAGGTAGAACACTTTAAAGTATTCTGCCCCATATACCACCTTTGAAAACATAGAGAAATTACTTGAAAATCTATTGCACTTAGTCGTTTTTCTCAGAACAATGAGACGTTCTCTGCATCTGCTCATTGTTGCCGGATTATGGTTGAAGCGGCCAGAACTCAGGTATGCTTTTGTACTTTGAATTATCGAAACTATAAAGTCTCTCAGGACTTCAAAATTTATTTGAATTAACGAAAACTTCGAATTATCGAAATTCGAATTATAGAATATTTTTAACATTGAAATAATAGGAGTTTTGGCAGGGAACAACAAAAAACTTCGAATGCTTATTTTTTTATTTTCAAAACAAAATATTTTTAGAACTCGCTCTGAGGCTTCAAAGTTTCCTGATTTGAAGTAAAGAAGTCCTTACACCAGCTACAGGTTTAACCCTAAGAGCAGCTACAGATTTATGAACTTATTTTTACTCTGCCATTCAACTGATTGTCAGTGACCGCACCTTGGGATTGCAGCAAATACGGTGTACAATGAGCGGACAGATCGAGGGTCAACTTTTTTTGCAGCCGTCCACCTGCAGTCCCTTGAACCAGTGTTTAAGTTAAATGCGTCATTTTTCATCAGCGTTTCTTACTCTTTACTCATTGTAAATTATACTTTTAATCATTTTATTTAGAAATCTATTCTCAATAGTCTAAAGAATGTCTCTTCAAAATGTCAAGTTACATAAGATATAAAAATGCGAAAAATGTAATATGGATTGATAAGTGAACAAGAATATCAAATAAAATGACTTATAATTTCCTGTCCAAATCCGAAGAAATAAAAATTGGGAACATTTTACATGTTAAACTCCAAAAGACATAAAAATGGCCAGATTGAGTTCTAAAATTTTATTTTTTCGAAAATAAAAATAGGCATTCGTTTATTTGCCCATGAGAACGATTTGGCCAACAAGTCTTATTGGCGGAAAGTTTGCCTTCATATTTAGAAATGCGTAAAGTTTTATCAAATTAAACTCTTTAGACCGTTTAGTTAGAAAATTTCAATGGGTTTGAGAGGATTTTAAAGAAGATAATTTTCTTAAATTCTCCTTCGTAGCATTTATAGAACTCAGAAAATGTGATGTAATTGCAAACGAACTCTAACATGTGGAGCTCGCTTTGTCTTTTGAAGCAGTTTCGAGAAGACTTTAGAGGTACGGGGCGTGTACCACGAGAACGGGAAATACCACATAGAAAATTCTGAATTTCCAATATTTGTTCTATTTATAATTGTGTTTCGTTTTGTCGATGATAGAAAACCCGGAAACCTACTAAAAGATAACTAATTTATAACAGTTTATTATAATTTTGTGAGGAAAAGAAAATTTTAAAACCAAAAACTATAAGAGCGGAAAGATTTTTGACCATGGGGGGGGGGGGGGGGGGGGGGGGGGGGGGTACTCTCTTCTTCTTATAGATGCAAAGATTTCCGCCTTAAATAAACAAAAAACAAGAAATACTCTCAAACCAAAGATATTATAAACGTAGATGCGGTGCGAGCTTAGTTACCCGCCATAAATATAGACGGCGCGTCCCGTGAAAAAAGTCACTTCCCTTCTACCCATCGCTCCCCGTAGATAGCACCCTCCCATATAGTTTGCCAAGAGCCACTTGGAACGCTGTAAGCAACTTTCGGCACTTAGCTTGGACAAGAACCATTTAAATTAAAATTAAATTGCCAACATTTCATAACAAACGTAAAATATCCACGCTTTGTAAGACATGGTTATTTTAATAGATACCAGAGAGAAAATTAAATGTATAATTTATATTTCTGTTTCATATATTTTGTAATATTTCTAAAGTTATTTGATTATTTCCAAATATATCTTTGTTATTTACTTATTTCTCATCTTTTGATATTCTTTTATAAGTAATCATTTATTTTCTACACCAGATTATATTTTTATTCTAACAGATAAAACTTTTAGTGCAATATCTATACATTGTTCTTTAATATTATTAAGTGTTTATTTTTATATTTGTACAGTTTGCAATTTCTACAGATATTTTAGTCTATTCGACTAATGAATTTCCCGCATGTATTTCAAAATTTCTTAATTATTACGTTCCGATCACTGACAATGAGTGAATGGCAGAGTAATAATAAGTTCATAAATCTATAACTCCTCTCTGGGTCAAACCTGTATTTGGTGTTAGGATTTCTCTACTTTGAATCAGAAAACTTTGAACCCTCAGATGAATTTTTATTTTATTTTGTTATTTAATTAAATTTAATTAAAACTTTGTTAGATTTAAATTAATTAATTTATTTGTTATTTATTTTATTTATACATAATTTAAAATTCAAGAGTTTCTGATTGCAAATATTCTAAATTAAAGAGTTTTAAATTGCAGATCGTTAAAATTAAAGAATTTTCCATTGCACGTCTTCAAAATTGAACTTTTCAAACAAAATTTCATAATATAGCTTTAAAATATAAATCTTGAAAAGTAAATAATTTGAAATTCCAAATCTTCAACATTTCAAATCACGGCAGTACTCAGAGTACAGATATTTTTTACATTCTCA
>NC_046662.1:123645551-123646932 GCF_010883055.1 Belonocnema kinseyi
TTATAAAAAGGGCTTATAATTTTTGCCCAAAGAAGATAATTTCCAAATAGTTTAAGCTGTACTACTGGACCTTGCTTTCAACCGGAAATGTATTTATTTTTTATATTTACCTTCCCAATGATGAGTGTTGTGAAAATTGAAAAGCTAAACTTTACCAGAAAATGCGTTTGCATTTGAAGTTTAGCTTTGAATCTTAAAGAGAAATTGTAATTTCGTGCTTATCCAATTTGAAATATAAATTTTTTTCAGTTCATAATAATTTTGTTGTTGCATTTATATTTTGACATAATCTAAATTAAATTTTGTCATTTGGACAATCTTTGTTAAATTAACACCAAAATATTGACAAATCTATTTTTTATGAATTAAAAAATTGAGAAATAACAAAGGGCAAAATAAAGAAAACAAACATGCATTAAAGGGATTGCGAGGTTACCTTGTTTATCTTCTTTCCTTACTTATTTTTTTGGTACGTAAAGTTTAACTTTTTATTCATATGACATTTTATAATTGTAAAAAAAATTGCGATAGTCAAAGAATGACATTTCAAACCTTGGTGCTTTATAGGTGAATTTGAATTCATGATTTCTGAACATCCTTGATTATGTCTGGTTTCATCCAAACATTATCCAATTCGTGAATTTGTTTTCATTTACTCCTTATTATGTATTCTTCTTATGTGTGCTTATCAAATGTCTCGAAGAAAATGTTCAGATTTCCGAAATCTTGCGACATTAATAACATTCATAACACAGAAAATTGTTAATAGCATTTTAGATTAATAACACATTCATTAGCTCTTTTTAAGGTAAACAACTTTTATCTATTTATTTTTTTCATTGCTTATGCCGTTTGTCCAAAGACTTATATCTTATATTTTTAATGTTGTTTTTTACGAATAAAACAAAAACTAACCTTCGTATCAAAAAGTAATTGATAAAAAACTTTTAGATCTTTTTAAGGTGCACAATTTTTTATTTCTCTTCTTTTTTCCGTATCTTGCACAGTTTGATCACTAAATTAAATTTATGATTTTTCATTATTTTTGGTTCTTTCAAAATTTGAATTTTCGATTATTCAAAACAATCTGAAAAGTTGTTATGATAATATTGTAGGGCTCTCAAAAAGCAACGTTTTTCTTCTCTCGAGTTTTTTTTTTCAAGTCTCGCGCTGGTTAGTTTACAATTTTCATTTTGGTATTTTTTTTAATTTGTTGAAAACGCTATAATTCTAGTAATATTCTTTTTATCAAAAGAAGTCCATGAGGTAAATCGTTCGAATTTCCAATTATTACGAATACCCGTACATGGAATTTTTAAATCTTGAAAAAAATTGTCTCAGAAATTTTGAAAATTCTCTAACTTTTTGAATTTTCACCCAA
>NC_046662.1:123647032-123651096 GCF_010883055.1 Belonocnema kinseyi
AATCGGAAACAATAAGAGTTAATTTATTCAGGAACAAGCTTTTTGAACAAAAATTACCTTGAGTGAACCTTTAATATATATTTGTTAATTTTTACAAAAATCGGGCGTTATTTTATTATAAAAAAAATAATTGGGAGGGACAAATGATCAAAAAATAAATAAAACTTAAAGTTGTACGATTTTAATTTGTAATTAAATAATTTGAGAGGTTTCAATATAAAATTATCGAACAATTTTAATTTAAAAATTCAGATGACATATTTAAATGGCTTTAAATTTGAAATTATTCGATATACTGTGAAGACTACAAATTTAAAATGTCTCAACTATTAAGAGTTTAAATATTTTTGAAATTGCTGTTCTGGAGACTAAATAGCACTTATTCTTTTATTAAGAGATCACAACCAAAATTGTTAAAGCAAGTTTTTAAAAGAGTTTTAAAAACCTTAAAAAAGTTCAGAGGTTTTAATAGTTCAATATATGTGATAGAACCTCTTTAAATTTGAAATTAGTCTATACTTTTTCATGTGTGAGCTACAATTATTCCATTTTAGAAGTTATAATTTACAATTGTGAAAAACAAATAAAATGTTTTAATTAATTTATATTTAATACAAAAAAACTTTGTATAATTCAATCTAAATGCAGCTGCAAACATTTAATTTGAAATGCTTTGAATTCAAGGTATATTTAAAAAAGAAAACTGAAAGCAAAGCATCGACTTTCAAAGGAATCGAAAGAAAGTGACTCGCTGGATTGCAAATGAACATGGAAAATGATGTATTTTCGCATTTTTAAAATTTAAATTTAAACTTTTTCGCATTGTAACAATTTCGAATCCCAGAATGTTATTTTTGACCTAACCTATAACTTATAACGAAAATTCTGAAAATGGATTAGAAAAAATCGCCAAGATCCAAGAATAAAAATTGAATGTACAGAGAATTAAAAAAATTTTAATTGTGATTATCTTTAACTTTGTGATGTCAAAAATTTCCATACAATTTTTTTTTATTAATACTGTAGGAAAAAATTAACAAGATCGAGCGCCGAGGTTATAATTAGAGCAAATTTTCTGTAATTCTATGGGGACGGCTGAAATATCCCGAAAAATAAAATTCCCTACGCGGTAAAACTATCTGTCCCGAAAAATACAATTCCAAAACTAATAAAATTCCTGAATAGTTTATAATATTAACGAATTTAAAAATTCCCAAATAATAAAACTCCCCAATGAAAATTGTTTCTTAATCAGTATTAACTATTTATTAAAAATACGATAATAAAATATTGTTATCAAAGAAATTTTTGCTTAATACTTATAGTGTTAAAAATTGTTTGAATTTAAAATTAAAATTATAAAACAAATTTTACCGACATCATTGTTATTTTAAATTTAAACAATTGTGTTTAAACACTTCAAACATTAAAAAAGTTGTTTCTTTGGTATAAATATTTGATTATTTCAATTTAAAAAAATAATTTGTCAAAGAACATTGTTTTACACACTTGTTTATCTCGAAATGTCTTTTTATAATACTTTTTAAAAAATTAAAAATATGATTTTTCGAGAACATTTTTTTATAATTAAAAAAAAGACTGTACCGAAAACCTGGATCAAGCTTCAGATCTGAAAAAATTTAGCGATACATACATGTCAAACTTTTCTAACCTCAAAAAATCTTTCTACTGCTTTACCGTCATATTTTACGAAGAATGAGAAAATAAGAATTCGACTTCGTAGTACGATGAGGGCAGCACCTCGATAGGGCAGAAAATGTGATGTCCTATATATATAATTCCCCACTCCGACGCCCCGTACCGCATCTACGTTTAAATATCTTTGCTCAAACACACACATATATGCATTTATGCCATAAAAAAAATGATTTTATCTGTGCATTTAGTTGGAAATTAAAAAAATTGTACTGTTTTAATGGTGAAAAGTTTACCTGTGTATTTACAAATGCGTACATTTTTATCAAATCCAACTGTTTAGATGGTTTATTTAGAAAATTGCAGACGTTTTGAAAGTACTTTGAAGAAGATAATTTTCTTAAATTCTCCTTCGTAGCATTTTCAGGATTCAAGGAATGTAGTGAAATTGTTAACCAACTTTAACTTGTGGAGCTCGCTATTTCATTTAAGTCAGTTTCTAAAAGACTTGAGAGGTAACGGTCGTTTACCGCGAGTAATTTACTGGTGAGGCATTCAGCATTAGAGCAAGTCAAAGTGACTCTCTTGGAGGCATCATCTGTCACGCTACTTAAACCTGGATTTGTACTACTTCGTTTTGAAAGTGATAACAGCTTTTCTAGTGACTGTTTTCAGATCGCGTACAGTAAATGGTGTTTCTGAAGGTATAGACTAAAGTTTCGCTGCGTAAAAACTTTTTTAAACACAGTCATGCACCTCAAGTTTTTTCGTGTTGAATTATTTTCTTTTATTTTACGATAAAAGCAGCTGCGATAATTTGCCATATTTCATAAAACATCATTTTAAATATTGCAGGCTGAAGATGGCCGGTGCGCTAGCTAGCCGCACTCACTGCAGCGAGTGCGATTTCCCATGTTTTTCTCTAATGAAACTTGTATACTTGCATGTACACTTTGTTTCTGTCTACGATTTAGGAGAAATAAAATCTCTTTGAAGCTCAAATCTCGTATTCTTTTTAAAAATATGTCTCTCCTTGTTGCACAAACATTATTTTTCAGACAGGAACAATAAATTCACTAGTAAGCTGTGTACTCTTTTTCTCGTTTCATAATAAGACTCAGTAAACGTCCAACATTTTTATGTTGTCAACATGAATCAGAAAATAAGTTTGATTCGTCATTAGTGTCCTCAAAAACTGAATCACACGAAATTTTATTGAAATAAAAATGTTTAAAGTAGTACACGTCCATATTAAGGTTAATGCCGTAAGAGTGACAGAGATGGTAGTAAAGCACTCTTAGTTTCGCATTGTGCCTTTGGATGTAGGCTGTTCCCGCATGAGTTGGACAACTAGATAGTATGTGAGCTAAATTCTCGGGGTGTGCATGGCACGCCCTACAGCTATCATCGGGAATGTCTTGGCTCAAAATGTGGTGACGGTATGTTAAGGTGGAAATGACACCGTCTTGGCATGCCAAAACGAAACCCTCCGTACCAGACTTCAATCCGGGTGATTTAAGGAAAGCAAAAGTTAGCTAACACGACATTGACTGATCCTCCACATTTCTGTGGAAGAAACCGAGCATTCTCTTATCGAGGAGCTGTTCACGAAAGTTTTTCTCTAGTGATTTCTTAATCCGGGCTTTCAGGAGTGAGTACTCGAGATAGGTAAGATTTGATGCATTTTGCTCACCCCTAATACTGAAGTTAAGCCTGAGTGTTTCAGCAGCCTCCTCCGCTGCTTTGTACAGAAACGCTCCTTTTCCCACTTCTTTCTGCTTCCTAACACATTTTAAGAATAGGTTCTCGTGCATTTGCGACAATAAGGTACGACAAAAGAGGAGTGGGATCATGGTGTCGCCCTGGAAGACATCTCCCTGAGGTGACCTTGTTAGTTGTCACACAATTTTTTTCAGGTGAGATTGTAAATCTGGTTTTCCAAAGCGGCATCAATCTCTCTATGCAACTAACGATTTGCGGATGAACCTTTAAGCTTTCCAAAAGACAGGTGATCTTTGCCGACACATCTATCGATGAGCAGGTTTTCCCGACATCCGGCTACGCCTTTCTTTGAGCCTCGTTGTTCATACACGCCTTACCACACAGGTTCAATTGCCCGAACAATCCTATCATTTAGGATAGCTGCGAATATCTTATAAAGTGTGTTCAGAAAAGTTATTGGTCTGTAATTCTTCGGGTCAGCTAAGTTGTCTATTTTCGGCAGGAGTACTGTGCACCCTTCCATCAACCACTCCGGAATCGGCTCTTCCGACTTCAAATATGAGGTGAAAATACGGGCCAAATGTTGATGGGTTGAAGAAAACTTCTTCCACCAGAAGGTTTTGATACAATCTAGTCCCGGTGCGGAATAGTTCTTCATCCCTCTTAATACTTTTTTCACCTCCTCG
>NC_046662.1:123651196-123653047 GCF_010883055.1 Belonocnema kinseyi
AAAATTAAAAATTAGAAGCGTTTCAAATTTATAATTTTAGATAGAAATCGTTTTTAGTTTATCAACTGCGAATATAAAGTATGATTCTTTTTTTAATTGAAGCGGACACCAAGGATTCACAAGTGAATCATAATTGATTTCGCAACACGATTCGGAATTTCTTTAAAATTGAAGAATATTCCAATTTTAACGTTAAAAATTAAACTGTTTCAATTGGAAAGTCTTAGAAGTTTAACAAATGGAAACTCGCGATTAAAACTTTATAACCCATTTTCAATTAAAAATAAATTCAAAATAAATAAGCTGCATCGATTATAATAATGTAAAGTTTATTTTAAAATATACCTTATGGAACATGATATTTTTTATGAATGTGTCAGTGAAATTCTGTTCGTATAATATTGTTTGCCAATGCGAAACGTAATCTGGCTTGGAACTGCCGTCTTAACATCTAAAAACCGAAAGAACAATTTCCCTATCACTTGGAATTATAATTATATTTGTATAAAAACGTTATTCTGGACAGTTTACAAAATTATCGAATTTGAAAATTCCCGAATAATAAAACTCCAAGCCGAATGCTGTCTAATGATCTGTAATGTACAAAAATACAATGCACATTGTCAAATAACTTTTTATCAAAAAATACATTTGTTCAATTATTGTTATTTTATATTCCAACAATAATTCTTAGAAACTTTAAACATTAAAAAAGTTTTTTCTTTGGTAAAAATATTTTATTATTCTATTTAAAAAATTTTTTTAAACAAACTATTTTTTAATTGTTCAAATTAGAGAGTTGTCCAGCGCGGATATTGTATAATTCGGAAATTTTCTGTAGGCAATTCTCAAATTCGGTAAGATTGTAAATTGTCGACAATTTTCCAATTCGGGACTTTTATATTTCGACAATGTTATAATTTCGGAATTTTTACAGTGATGTGGGAATTTTATTTTTCGAAAAAAGCGACTGAAAAATCCCGAAAAATAAAATTCCCGACACTGTAAAATTCGTAAATTGAAAAATAACTAAATAATATAATTTCCGAAATTATGAAAGTCCCGAAATATAAAAGTCGAATTGGAAAATTCAGGAAAATAAAATAAATAAAATTCCAGACAATAAGATATTACCGAATTTTAAAAATCACCAGAGAAAATGGCTGAATTATAAAATAACCGAACTAGAAAATTCCTGAATTTAAACAATTAAAAAAATGGTTTATTAAATATTATTTATCTATTGAAAATACAATACTCGAATATATATTTCTGGATGAAAATATTTGTTTGAAAATGTTCATAGTATTTGAAAAAAATATAAAAAAGTTCTGAAAAATCGAATATTTTATTAATAAAAAAAATAATAAGAGTAATAAAAATAAATTTTGATATAAATCGTTGTTGAACTGAATCCTGCAAAGTTTGCAGAACATTTTTTTCTTTCAAAGCGCACGTGTTTTTTAATGTATTTTTCAATACAATTTTTATAAAATTATTATTCAGGTGCCGGAGATTTCATTTTTTGGGATTTTTCATTTATCCCTTTCGGAATTTTTTCCAGTGGTCCCATATTTTTATATCTCCTCTTAAAATTATGTCTTTTTTGAAAATAAAAAGTCAACATTTCAAAACATTTCAAAATCATCAAAAGTATCTCTTCTCTTTTAAATTATTTTAAATCTTTTAAAACTTTTTTTAAACTTTTTTAAACTTCCGCGAATTTCATGAAATTTCGACGTTTTGAGACTCCTTGAATCAGAAAAAGAAGCTTTTACATCGGTATCTGTCTGTCTCTCTGGCGTCTACGTCGTCGTTGTTATTGATGTTGTGGTTGTCTGTATATCGTAT
>NC_046662.1:123653147-123659503 GCF_010883055.1 Belonocnema kinseyi
GATGGGTCAGAGAGAAACTGTTGATTTTCTCTGACCCACCTCTCCCTCCGCTCTAGACTTCTCTTAGCGTCAGATAGTATCCGTATTCTCTCAACAATATGCATGCCTGATGGTCAGCAGCTATGACTTGTTAATTGTGTGATAACGGGTCCGGAGTTCGCGCGCGAACTTTCGAACCTTGGCGGTAAAATTCCTGCCAGATGTGATGTAGTCAATCACACACTGAATGCGGGACGCGTACTGTCTTGCCCAGCCTATCTTTATGGCAAGTTGATGCATTCGTATTTTGGTCTTATGATCAAACTTTGGTTTTGTTTTACGGTTCGCAACAGCCAAAGCTCTCGCTGCATTATACACACAATAATTGATAGCCCAGAGGTCGGATTCTCCGGAAAAATGTTCACGAAGCTCGTCATCCATTTCTGCCAGATCTTTAGGCTTAAGAGAAACCTTGGTGTTGATGTTTCTCCGGGTCATAAAACATTGCTCTTCCTATGTCGGATGCCTGCCGGCGGTTAGTCTTAGTATCGCCTCTCTTTCTCTGTTGCGGGCTTGTTTTAGCTGTGGTAGAGCAGGCGTTCTGCTTACATAGCCCCTTTTTTGGAGTAGTTCTCCTCGCGGACCGAAGGAACCGAATGGAGCCTCTACAAGGTACCCGCAAAGATCCCATTAGGTCCCCATTCGGTTCCTTTTTAAAAAACTCAGAAAAACAGCAAAATGAACTTTTAAATTGTTGAAATTCTGATTCTACGTTAAAATTCCGTATAGAATGTGACGGAATAATCGCAATAGTTTTTTTGCAACGGTAAAAAGTTTAAAAAGATATAAGACGTATAACGCCTGTTGACTGCCACACTTCAAACGTATTATCTGTAAGTAGCAGTCAACATGCTGTTTTTTGAGTTTTTTAAAAAGGAGCCGAATGGGGTCTTTACAGGTACTTTGAAGAGGCCCCATTTAGTTCCTTCGTTCTGTCAGGGTCGGCAGGGTTTCGCAGACTTTGATGCGAAAAGTGCGATAGCTCCGGGTGTTTCTCGCACCACAGAGCATGCAGCCGTGCCATATAACCCCGTTCAGGGGCTAGACTTGCATCGTTGCACTCTAGCAAGTCGTGATTCAGTCGCTCCGTCCATCTAAAGGTGCAGAGATTTCGTCGATCCATCGCATTGAATCCATCGCATTGAATCCATCTTCATTGGCTACCCCAGCTCTAGAGTGGTCGGCATTGTTGGCCGACCCATTGTCGGGAGCCCTGCGCGTTCTGTTATTTTGAACCGCACTTACTACAACCATGTTTGGAGTTGCCATTGTTGTCCCCACGAGAAGCTAGGGAAAGGGGTTCGTCCATCTTTGTAGAGCCCTGCATGCAAGGATAAGGCTATGTACTCTGAGAGGTAGCCTGGTATCCCAGAGTCACCGTTCTAGACACCTCACCCAGGTGCCATTCAGCTTTCGGCACGGTTTTCACACCTTCGCTTGGGGGTCAATTCCTCCGGGACCACCCCTGGACAATTGTCCACGACTGTCTATTTTTTTTGTAATCATATTCAGCAGAAGCCCTTGGTACAGGGACCCTCTATCCTCAACCCGAGGACGCGTTCGGTGGTTTTTTCATAGGCCCTTCGGTTTAATATATACATACATATATATATATATATATATGACCGCGCGTTTATATATATATATATATACATGGTGATTTTTTTAACTTGAAAGTTTCAAATATCTCGAAAAATAGGCACTCTATGAAACAATCATTATGTTGAAACCACATGTTCTGCGGTATTTCTAAGCTCAAGTCTTCAAGAAATTCTGTAGCGATTAAAAAAATTTTTTTTGTCTGTGGTCACTCATGTCACAATAAAAATGATGTGTTTTTTATTGTTAATGTATTGCAGAATCGTAAGTGTGCATTCTCAGTAACAGTAAAATGAAGAAAAATTGAATTTCGTTGATTACAGCGCCATCCATCGCGAAACGAGAAAAATGTTTTAGACAAATCATACGCATTTTTATCCAAAGAATCCGAATATGCAATAAAAAATAGGGGTTCCTATTTAATATTTTGAACTTACCCCCACCCCCAGGGGGCGGTGTGGGGGAACCGATTTTAACATCAGTGTATTTTCTCCTCACAGTCAGTTTTCGCGTATCTCTCACCGATTTCAAGATAACTCAAAATCTTTATTTTGTTTTGAATTTCGAAAACACTTTCTTCCCTTTTACCTATATTCAGAGAAACTAATAATAAATTTACAACTAACTAATTCAATATAGTAATTAAGCTAGAAATGTTTACGCTTTTGAAGTTCGAAATTTAGGGGAATTGGGACCAACAGGGTTAAGGGACTTCGCATAAAGTTAACCGAAATACATGCATTTTCAAGTTCGAGCGCTTGAGCGCGCATGTTCTGAAAAGCTCTTGCGAGAGATTCAAATCCAGCGCCAATTATATGTCTGACCAATAAGGATTCGGGTCTTCTTCTTTTTGGAATTGATTCTTTCAATATTTTCATAATGTTTCTCCCTACAAACTGATTTTCCTATATAGTTAGTGGTATAGAGAGTACGCGTCAAACTCAAACTGCGCGGTCATATTATCAAAATTTTGGAATTAAGCGGTAGCGTGACTTGAACGAAACAGGGCCCTCAAGTGGCTAGACCATGTATTTATTAGATCACGGTTTAACGCGCCACGTGCCTTCCCTGACAGCAACTCCACCAATAAGGAATCTCCGATTCCATCCTTTATCTTGAACCCACTTATTGGATACACTTTTCCACTTTGAGAATAAATTTTATAGAATAAGAAAATACACTTTTTAGTTTTCAATAATGAAGTAGAGTGGAGCCCTTGGAGCAGCCAAAGGAGAAATACAAAGAGGTTACGGTGGAATTCCATAGCAGAAAATAGTATAATAGTCGTTGACTAATGTCGTGATTGCTTTAGAGTTTGACACGTCACGTTTCTTCCCTAACAGCAACTCCGCCAATAAGGAATCGGGTCTTCACAATTTTGCGTTACATTTTGCTAGATATTTCAATATTCGTAACTTTTGCCGGATCGTCGTATTGATTGCGCAACAGACTGTAACTACCTATTTCACGGTCGTTAGAAGTGATTATGGCTGTAATCTTTACCGCAATTTCGCTGGGATCGGGTGCATTTTTCTCAGATTAGCACCCGCACCCGACGAAATCCTGCAGTTGTCCTTATGACAAACTATATATATAAAATTAAAAATTTGTCATAAGGACAACCGCAGGATTTCGTCGGGAGCGGGTGCTAATCTGAAAAATTGCATCCACTCCCAGCGAAGTCGCGGTAAAATTTCAGCCACACACACGCCGCGTGCACCCTAAGAACACGGAGCGACCTAAGGACTACCGTCTTCTGCATTTTTCCCGCAAGTGTTTTAGCATATTCTTGACACGCAGTGATGCTTTCTAGGCCATTAGCGAGTGAAAGCTTGGCACCTCCAAGAGCACTGATGATAAGGACGATTAGTTTAACAGAATATTCCGGGTACAATCCTTGCAACTCCCTTATAAGGTCTCTATACCTCTCTTTCTTTTAATTATTGCAGCATATGCGGCACTTCACATTCTCGACAATTGACTCGATTTCCCTAGGAGCACTTAGAGGAGCGATATTAAGGTTAATGCCGTAAGAGCGACAGAGATGGCAATAAAGCACTCTTAGTGATTTATATATATATACACATGTGTGTGCGTGCATGTGTTTATTTCCTGTTTTTTTGTAGTTATGGCGTAAATCTTTGAATTTATAATAAAAATGGATCCCCCCCCCCCGGACCAAAATCTTGGCGTATTTTGTAGTTTTTAGTTCTAAAATTTCTTTTAAATCACAAACTTATAATAAATTATTATAAATCACTTATTTTTTTGTAGGTTTTCGATTTTTCTATTATCTGCATCACGAAACACAATTTCAAAAAGAACAGATATTCAAAATTTTGATTTTTTTTTGGTTTTGCCCCATTCTGGGGGTAGACGACCGTTACCTCTAAAGTTTTTTCGAAATTTATTCAAAGAACAAAGCGAACTTCAGGCGAAAAACTTTACGCATTTCTAAATACACAGGCAGACTTTCAACAAATATAGCAGTTCAATTTTTGAATTGTTAACTGAATGAACAAATAAAATAATTTGTTTATGAAATGACTATATCTATATATATATATATATATATATATACATATTTGAATACTTATCACAATTTTTTAAACAATTTTTAATTGTTTAAACAAATGAATATGATTTAAACAATTATTTATTCTTCAAAACTGTACAAAAATAATTGTATTTTCCGATTGAAATGTAATTTTTACTCATTGTTGGGAGAAGTAAATTTTTCTAAAAACATGAGCTAATTATTTAAATAATTATTAATTTATATTTTAAAAATTTCTAACAATTGAGACAGATATATCAACTTTCTTTTTAAATTAGTACCCTATGCTACGTTCTGTTGAATAATTACATAATTTTGATACATTTGTTTTAATGCTTCATAAATTTCTCTTTGTTTAAACAATCGTTATTTGTTCAAGCAGTTTTTTTATAGCTAAAAAAATGAAATAAAATAGAATATATACAATTATCATTCAACAAAAAGTAGTATAGGATACTAATTTGAAAAAAGTGGACGTCTCTGGCTCGATTTTTAGAAATTTTGAAAAAAAGCAATAATTCATTGTTTAAATAATTATGTAATGTTTTTAGAAAAATTACTTTTCCAAACAATGACCAAATATTGCAATTCTATCAGAAAATACGATTATTTTCTACAATTTTGGGGAATAAATAATTTTCTAAATAGTTTACATTTGCTTAAATAATTAAAAATGATTTAAAAATTCCTGGTAAATACTTAAATTTCCGTTAGTAATTATTTGTATGAAAAGTACTACGGAAATTACTAAAAAGCCACAATAATACGTAAAGATGTAGTTTTCTTATGTTTGGGACATATTTTGGGCGCTGTAGGGACGAAATTATATAAAATTTACATATGTTAGGCCGTTCGAATTTTCCCGAAAAAAATGAAGTCGCTCAGATATATAGCTAAATATTCAGACCTTGTTTCGAAAAAAAATCAGTTCGAGAAGCGGATGGCAAGCGCCCTCACGCTTTTTCTGAAAATATCCGATCCCATATGCTGGTTTTGAGTGAACTATGAGCAATTTTGGGTTAAAATGACTATTTTTTATGCTTGCCTTGATTAGTATTTCTTACAGCGTTTGCATTATTTGTTTCACATTAGAAACGCGAAACACATCTTCATACAGAAAATGAAGTGAATAGACCTAATATTTTTGACGCTAGACGTTCTAATCGGAGCATTTTGAGTCAAAAGATCTGCATTTTTATGTATATATTTTCATCTCAATTCGTTGAATATTCAAACATTACTTGTTTCAATTTTCGAAAAGTAAAACTGAAAAATTTAACTTTTAAGCTAAAAAATTTAAGCCGTTTGGCGAAAAGGGGCAGAACTACTAAAATATAGATTTCAAGACAAATCAATAAAAGTGAATTAGCATAAACTCGGATTAATAATACAGCCACACAAAAAAAATTCTGGTACTTTTGCCGAGACACATAGTATCAGTTCATAGTATCAGTTCAGTGATAAAACTAGAAACTCTGGAACTTAGCCTTAAAACAAAATTGTCTAAGCGGTGCTTTACAGGACAAAATTAGATTTATGTACTTCCAGGCATCGAATTCGATACGTAAGTCAAATTAGCGTTTGTTTTGCATGAATGTACTCCCTGAATCAAAATCAGCAGATTCTCACTTATTCCTCAGTAGCATACTTTTCACTAATGAATCAGTGGAATTTCTAGCCGTTGACCAGAGAGTCCCTAGATCACGTGGCTTTTATATATAGTTCTGCATTCCACAGACTTTCGATGGAAGGACAGCTATATGTTGAAGTATTTTGCATACATGTCCCAAATTTTCCCAGTAATGCTCTTCCGATATTTTGGGATTTCACATTTTCTGAAAACCCGGTAATAAGCGTTGTATAGACAAAAATGAATATTTTCAGATTTCAGCGTAAAAGTGAAGATTATGCTATATTTTTGAATGCGCGTTTTTGCCATTTGTTTAAAATGTCATTATAAGAATCGGATATCTCTGGAACTCATTATTTTTTATTTCCACAGTGACCGTCCCATAATTTCCTATTTCCCAAAAGAGAATGTGTTTACAATATATTTAATTCCTTCTAATTGTACCGATAGGCATACCTTACGAAGATGTCTTGTATTCCACAAAAGTGTTCATATTTCAGTTTATTTAATTCTTTCTAAGCAGTTCACAAA
>NC_046662.1:123659603-123664513 GCF_010883055.1 Belonocnema kinseyi
ATTCTTTCATGTGGAATATAAGTTTTGAAATTTTAATTCTTATCAATTCAAATCTGCCCCTCTAGAGCTAGTATTATTTTAGTTCACATATTTTTCTAATTCATAATTTATAAAACGATTTAACATTTAAGCGAATTCAATGGATGCAAATGGATGTACACCTCAGTCCAAAGATTTATGATTGAATCTTAATGCAAGAGGCTTAGAATTCATTGTTCAGAAGAAACACAGCAAGCTTATACTTACGATAAATATGATGAGAAAAACTTTTCTAAGAGCAGATTGCTTTAATGCAGTATGTTTTTGGAATAATGTAACAGATTTTTTCGTTACTATGCAGATCTGGCTTAAAAATTGGGTTCTGGAGCTCAAAATCCATAAAGAAGGAATGCTGAATTACAAGTTGCTGCTGAAAGAATTTTTTTTTGAGATTATGCCATAGCAAGTCGTATGTCACTGGCATACGTCAGTTATATAACTAATCGGGTTATACTTTTGGAATCAGCAGCTTGAAATTCGGATTCAGCGGATCAAAATACATAGGAATACATGTGTCTCATCAAAAGTACCAGACTTTTTTTGCGTGGCTGTGTAATCACACACACACACACACACGCGCGCGCGCGCACGCGTATGTATAACTGACTCTTACATAATATCGCGTTTACTGAATTTTTAGCTTCCTGTGAATTGAAATAAAAAAAAGCTCTTGTAGATGGCCCACAATTTACGGCGAGGCTTGCTTCTTGAACAAGCAATCGCGTGCATTCTTCCAATGTGCTATGAGCATCGCGCAGGCCTTTGCAGAGACTGTCTAGGTTTCAAAGAGTAATTACAATTTTCGAAAACTGTTTTTTCTGTTACTTTTGTATTTTTTATTGTTTATTAACTATTTTTGTGCATTAAAATAAAGTAAAATTGATTTGAACATGGAAAAATATGGTGTTTTATTTTAACCTAAAATCGAGTTTTTATTTTGCAAAATAAATACCTTTTTTGGAAGCATCAATAATGCAGTCAATTTTTTTTAAGTGTCGTATCTCAAGAGTATAAACCTACATTCTTAGGGAAAATTATTAAAAATTACGTGAGTTGTGAATTTTTAAGTACAGAAACTCACATTTTGTCGTTTTTTCAAAAATTTTTGCCACTAACTTAAATTAAACTATTGACTAGAAACCCGATTCCATTCTTTAAAAAATAAAATAATCTACATTACATAATTTTTTGTGCCAAAATAGTAAATACCGGCTGCGCAGGACATGTTTGAATACGTGGGGTGAATAACACCCGTTGTGCCATTTACGTAATAAAAAGGAGTCGTGCCAGTTAAGGGTTAATATTGTGACAAAAAGAAAGCACCCACCGAGGTATATATTTATCGATTCTAGAAAGTAAAAGCTAAGGTTGATGAAAGATAACCTTTGTTATTATATCGGAATAAGTGCAAAACGCTGAATTGAATCCCAATTTGTTTGAAACGTTTAAAAATTTGTTTGTTATGATGTTTAATCGGAAGCTTTTTTTGTAGAATGTATGTTAAATTAATTCTAATCTACATCTATATTCGAGGGAATTGATGCAAAGTGAGTTGAAAAAATATCAGTCAAAATGATTCAAACTAATTGAAGTTTTCCTTTATTTTATTTTTAAGCCATTGTATTCATTCCAGCCCATAATAATTGCTGTTCATATTATTATTAAAAAATATACATTAATAGATATTACTCTTAAAGATAATACACAATTGTTTTTAAAAGCAAAATGGTTTGCAATAAGTTTGAAAGTAAAATACAAACGCAAATTTCCTCCCCAAAATAGCTTATTTTAATGACCAAGAAAATAAAATTTAAATGTTCTAAGAATAATTTATTATAAAATCAAACTTCAATTATTCATGAAATAGCGACGGCATTATATGAGTTAGATCGGAAATTATTAAGTGCTATAACTTTGAAGGTGTGAGTACCGAAAAAATAGGATTGATTTTTATTGCGGAATTAATTAGAAATTTCATAAAAAAGAATCCTTGCTCTCACATTTTTTATAATGACCTGATATGCACTACGAAGAGGTTCCTCAATCGGACTTTACATATCATGTGGCCCTAAAAAGGGCGAGAGTTATATTCTGAGCAAACGCGGATATATCGAGAATTCACAGTAGTGATTCTTGTGTATTTTTAAATTGACGCATGGCCTTACATAACCTAAAAATACACAGGAATAACTATTGCGCTTGCCAGAGATAGCCGCGTTCTGCTACCACTGATTGGGGCTCGGGGATAAGCTATCGCTCTCGCACAGCAACATGATTGGTATTTTCAATTTTGCTCCGTAAATAGCTCTTTACTTGCGCATACATGTAAACTATTTAACCTTCATTTAGAGGGGAGCGGTAAACAGCCAATCAGATCGCTGCGCGAGAGAGATACCTTATCCCGCAAAATCATAGTCTATCTATTTTATTTTGCCAATAACTATGCCATTGCCGGGTTCCCTCCAGTTATATCTGCACTAAGATTTATAATATTAAGTATTTCAAGTTGTGGCGTCAGCTGGCAAGATGTCTGTACAATGAGGGCCAAGCAATAATACAAATCCTAGAGGATAAAACTTAATTTAGTTTATAACTTGAGAAAAAATATTGTTTATAGTTGCAAAAAAATATCAATTTTATTATTCAATTGAATAGTCATTAAATAGTGAAATAGTCTGAATACACTTATCGTAAAAAATAATTATTTTCCTAGTTATTATAAAAATAAAGTTTAGTCCCATGTATTTGGTAATATTGTTTGCCCCTCAGCGTGCAGACATCTTGGATATCCCCACCTAATTTGAAATACCTAATGGCTCAATTTTACAAAGTGGAAACAACGCACCTTCTAAATTTCAATGACCGTGACATAAAATTAGCAAAGCTGTCGAAATAATAAAAAATGCATTTAAACATGGCTATTTCAAATCTTGAAAATTATTTAAGAAGTTACGAATGCGTAGATTATGCGTTGATAATGACGTTTTTCATTTCGTACCCCAAGAAGCGGACACGTCGTACACTAAGTAGTAGGTACTTCGTACCCCAAGTGATTGGGAACCTGTACCCTACATTACGGTGCAGCATTCACACCACAAGGGTAATTTCTGTTGCAGGTATATGGTACCCTGATATTAGTGTTTCATTAAAACTTTCTGTTTACTGTGTAAGAGTCTTTTGCAAGAAATTTCGAATTAATTCCGCAAAAACAATCAATCCTATTCATGAAAAAATGGTTAAACTGTGCATTTTTTAAATAAAGATTGTTAAAAAAGTAACATTTTTTGGTCAATATAAAAAATATAATAGCAAGGAATGTTTGGCGAAACATTTAAAGCTGGTTCCGCAAAAAAATCGAGCGTTTTCATCAAAAAATGGTAAAAATATGCATTTGTTTATAAAAAATATTTAAATAATTGGCAATAATTAGCTATTTTTATTTTATTATTAACGCACATCATCGTCTCTGATACTTTATATAAAAGCTATGTGTTAAAATTAGATTGTTATTGCGAATCACAAAAAAATTACTTTTGTTCATTCATTTGTTTGTAACATTATTAATATATTTTTTTACTCTCACCCACTGAAATTTAGTTTTAGTTAGTTATTACATTAATTTATGACTTTTTTAAATGAATTTGAAAGTATTGGAAGAGATTGTATCATGGAAAAGTTTAGCAACAAAAAGTTTTAACTTTGTTGTTAAATAACAAATTTCTGTTCAGTCGAAATAAAATTTCTGCAAGCCTTAGGGGAATTTCTATAAAAAAAACACCAAAATCATTGAAGAATTGCACTGTCGGTCGATTTTTGTCCAAAAAATGTGTTTTTTGACCATGGAAATAGGAAACACCGGACTAGGCATGCCATTGCGGGGTTGATGCAATGAGGGGGGAGGTCCGCCATCTTTTGATGTCCCGCGACAAACATGGCAGCGCCCACATGTTTATATTTTCACGCAGTTTGTCGGCAAAAATGCTCGTGCGCATAATCAAGTAGCACATCGTAAGATGGTGGCTTCCCCCCACTCATGGAATTCTCCCCCCTTCCGTGGATTCGACCCCGCTCGGCCAAGCTAGGATGGCATGCCTAGTCCCGTGTTTCCTATGTCCATATTTTTGACACACTGTGTGGCCGGGTGCCTAGCTTACTTGATCTAATTTTCCCCTAGCAATTTTTCCAGGGTTAGGACTGGCAGCATTTTCTACTATAGTAATATATACTTTTGATGCTGGCGTATTTAAAACATGTAGAGAAATATGTATTGTCAATAATAAACAGGCAATAATTTTAAGTTAATAATATTAAATCGTTAAGCTAGAAAAAAGGTAACAAGCGAAATAAATGCACAAGTTTCCGAATTATAATAAGATCCGAACTGGAAAATTCCCAAATTTAAACAAACAAAATTTTATTTATAAGTATTATATATTTGTCAAAAATACAATATACAAATATTTGTATTCAAAACATTCTTTTTAATTTTTAAAGTTTCTAAAAATCAATCAATGATATAAATAAAAAATTTTTAAGTTTTGAATTTGGGAGTTTTATTATTTTGGTATTTTATCATTCCGAAATTTTATTTTTCTGGATTTTTCTAATTCGGAAATTTTATTTGGCGGTATTATTTAGACGTCACAAATCTTTTTGAAATGTTTGGAATATCTTTAAAATATTTAAAAACTTTTAAATCGGTTGGAATCTTTGAAATCTTCTGGAATATTTTTAAATGTTTCATTTTTTGAAATCTGAATTTAAAAAAAAAAGTTGAATTTTTGTGAAATTCTTGAACTCTTTACCATTAATCCATTAATCATTCAAATAGCACTGATCGAGCGCGTGAGAGGTGATAATTATTATCACCT
>NC_046662.1:123664613-123681473 GCF_010883055.1 Belonocnema kinseyi
TTCGAAAACTGATTTTCAAGCCATCAGGGGCCAACTCGAGCGGCCTGAAGCGGCCAGGCAAATTTTATGCGTGGTTATAGAATCCGGAGTCTCAATTATTGTTGGTTTCAAATTTCAATAAGGCAATTGCCTCCTTTTTGAACTACCCCTGGTCCTCACATGTCAGGTCCGCCAGTCGAAGGGTGGGGGGAAAAGAAAGAGATGTAGCGTCCTGCGACATGTTGGAAATTTAACAGCGCCATTTTTAGGCTTTTAATGGAACAAAATTCCAATTGAAATAGAAGAAACTTTCTTCATTGCCCTTAGGGGATGATAAAATGTATTTGATAATTATAATTAATATATACTTTGTTATAAATTGACCTATTGCTTAAAACTAAAATAAATATGGGTTGCAAAATTTGTGATCGTCATTGTTTTTACAATGTGCGATAGCTACGCATCCCGCCCTCTTTCATTTAGAAATTAAGAAATGGGATCGACCATCGACATGAGTCATGTTAACTGGAAAACAAAGAATATTTGAACTTGTCTATATTAACGATTTACGCGCCCCCAGACGGGCACCTAGAATTCGGGGTAAAATAGATGAGTAGTAGGATGATTCAAAATGTGCGAATTTAAATTGGTTCAAACTGGTTTCAACCCTACTATGTGTGTCCGGGAGTGAAATCCTGCTTTAAGCTAATTGGTGAAGGATGTCGACATGAATTTTGTTACTGGTCCGAAATGTCAATTTAAGATTATATCTGCTCCTGAAAGTATTTTATTGGATTTGAAAGAATATTTTTCAGATCCAAATTATGGCCCCTTCCAACTTTGCAGAGTATACGAGGAATTTAACTATATTGTAATCATATTTTACTCGCAAATTGGATCGGTTCAATTTACTAGTCCTAGAGCAAATCTAGATTCAAATCCTAGTTCGGACCACGAATAAAATTAGAATCCTTGAAATCAATCCTTATTTTGAATCTCGGAAATTAACTCCCAATAAATCAATATAATTTAAATTTGACGTTTGCGCGCGCGAACATGAATAAATAATAGGTTTAAATTTAAATGAGCGAATTAACCTATGTTATTATGTAAATTGTGAATTGTGTACTAACTATGAACTGTATGCGAGTTGTGAACAACCCTATAAATAAATTTGGAAACTGCGAAATTTTAATCATTTGTGTATAAAGTGATTTATTTAAACGAGTAATATTTAAATAAATAAGTAAAGTCAATTCTGACTGAAGGTGCCGTACGTGCAATTACGTTTTAAGGGGAGTGTACACTTACCGAATATCTGCATATATTACTTACGATCAAACAAAATTACGAGTCCTATTGAAAAGTGGTTTAAAGAAATTTTGTGGGATTTTTCAAAACCTATCATTTCTCTTCGAGACTTTTTGTCGTATTTTGCGTATTTTGGTTCAAAATTTGAATGTTGTGGTGTCAAATTTCGGGCAAGTCTAATACTTTCTCCATTATAAAGAATAAGAATGTAATAAATTAATACAAATTTGTATAACTTTGTTGAGCGAATAACTTTATTCAATCACTTTGTTTTTGTACATTTTGTTGTTTTTCCACAAATTTTTCATTTTTATTTTTAATACCATTTTTATGATCAAATCCAAAGCTACGTGGCATGTCAAAAAGTAATTCATAACAAATTTGTAGCTCTTTTTCGGGTAAATAATTTTTATTAAATCATTTTTTTTTCGTAACTTGTATCATTTTTTCACAAAGTTTTTTTTATATTTTCAATGTTATTTTTGGTGAATAAAACACAAGGTACGCCTTCTATCAAGAAGTGATTATTAACGAATTTGTAGGTCATTTTTGAGATCACCATTTTTGTTGATTCATCTTCTTTTGTATTCTGCATAGTTTGACCACAAAATGAGATTTTTCATATCTCATTTTTTGTGCAATAAAAATGAGAATTTTCAACTATACAAGAAAATCCAAAAAGTTTGTATGATAATCTTGCAGGGCTTTTAAAAAGCAATGCTTTTCATCACTGTTTTCATGTCGTACGTTGTTTGGCTTATAATTTTGATTTTCGGTTGATATTAAAAATTTGGAAAATGCTATAACTCGGAGAATTTTATTTGTATGAAAAAAAGTCATCAGGATAAAACGTTTGGCCTTCTGAGTACTATTAATAGCTGTAAATAAAAATTTTAAGTATAAAAAAATGGTCCCAAAATTTGTATTTTTATTCAAAATGGCTGTTAAGGAACTCGTCCTTTCTTTTCGGACCTTTCTTTTCTTATCCTTTCTCAATCATAAATGATGAGAATGAGAAAAATTAGAGGCCCTTTAATTTTTGTTATTAATTTCAGTTTCTAAATCATTTGAATTCTTCAAAGTAAAACGCTGTTACTTTTCTCTGTAATATTAAAATTGTATCCAATATAAATAAAATTGAAAGTAAAGTTTCTTAAGTATAGTCTCAATATACTTGTTTTCTGTCATTCTTTTAATTGTTGTAATTTCGTTTTCTGAGTCTTGTCCATTTTTCGTTGTGTATTTTTATGCTAAACAAATTTTAAACTATACATTATAAGGATAATTTCATTAAATACAAAAATTGAAACTTTAAGGGGTCGTCAGTAAACTGCATTACCAATTGCATGAGGGGGGGGGGGGAGTCATGCTAAAAACTATTGTTCGAACAGGGGTTGGGGGTCAGTGGAAGAAAAGTTACGAACTTCGATAACATTTAGTATGTTTCCTTATTATTAATTTTTAAAGAATTGTTCTTTTTTTCTCTGTTTTTAAGAAACCCCCTTTTCTCGTTTTTTTCGTTTAAATCCTTTTTGGTAGAAAGTCTAAGAATGTAAACAAGTTTACAAGGTAAATATTTTATTTTTGATTTAAATTGATATTTTTATTAAAAATTAATATTTTCTGATTTAAAATTGCTCCTTCCGGCTTTAAAATTCAAAAATTTTGTTAAGAATTAATATATTTTGTTGAAAGCTCGTCTTATTTTGGTAGATCATTAATACAATGCTGCAAAATTCATTTCTTTGGTTAAAAATTTAACTATTTTTTCGCAATTTATCTTCTTTAATTGAAAATTAAACGACTTGGTTAAAAGTTGAACTTTATCATTAAAGATTCATATTTTTGGACTTCCCTTGATCTTTGGGGTTGACTCTTTTGTTAAAAATTTAATTTCTCGATTTAGTTGAAAATTAATCTTTTTTTAACATGTTACAATTTTCTTGACATTTTGGGTTTTTTGTTTTGTTCAAAATTAATTTTTTATCTGAAAATTTGCGAAAATTAATTTTCTTGTTTTTTTTTTAATCGTCTTTATATTAAAAATGCAATTGTTAAGTTCTAAATTAGTATATTTTGATTAATGAAAATTAAAGTAAGATTCGTTTGTTAATGAACTTTTCCGTTTTTTTGTCATGTTTGTTAAATCTAGTTTTTTTTTTAAATCATATTTCTGCAAGATTTACCTCTTTGGCTTAACATAGAACTTTTTTTGTTAACAATTTGGTTTTTTATTTTAAAAATTACTTTTTTTGAAAATTGCAACTTGTCTATTCTTGATTAGAAATGGATCCTTAATAAGTTAGAAATTCCAATATTTGGTTGAAAATTCATGGAATTTGTTAAAAATTAATCTTTTTTGGTAAGAAAATTAATCTTCTTTGTTTCAGGTTCATTATATATTTCGACTTTAAATCTTACGAATTTAAAGCGCTTCATATTGCATTCAAATCAATTGAAAGTGAGTTTCAAATAATAACTGATACGAGGGATTTTATTAGCTGTAAGGCATAGCGTATATATATATATATATTGAAAAAATTTTTGATTTTATTTATTTCTTTAAGTGCATTTTTTTTAAGTTTGCAATAACAAAGAAAAACTATCCAATTAGAGGTTTTAAGTGTTTAAAATCGTTATTTATTTTTTTCGCAAATAATTTCGAAATAATTTTCACATTGTACACATCATTAATATAATATACCTAAAAACCAACTGGTGTGTACAATGTGAAAATTATATCCAAACTATTTATGAAAAAAATAAATCACGATTTTTAAACCCTTAAAACAGTTAATTGGATAGTTTTTCATTGTTATTGCAAACTTAAGAAAAATTCACTTGAAATAAATAAAATCAAAAATTTGTTTAATCCTTGGTGGGAATTTTTTTACACGTACGAAAAAGTATAACTATTTTTACAGGAAAACACTAACGAATATAATAATTTTTAAATACTAAGAAATACAGGTGGCCGTTTTAATCAAGGAAACAAATTTCAGGTCATTTTCCGGCTCGCAAGAAATTATTGAATTACTTTAATTCTTTGGAAATATTTCCTTTTCCATTTTTTTTGTAATAGCCTTAGTTGCTGAGATGTACCTCTAAACGCCTTATATTTCTTTAGAATTTTTTGGATTCTTCGATTCTTTGAATTATTTTTATAAACTATTTGGATTTATTTAAAGTTGTGAATTCTGATGAGCATAAGAGTTGCAAGTGGTTAACTGCCCACAAACTTTTAAAATTAAATTTTAATGTGCAAGGCACAGCCTAGTTACTGGTTTTTGTAATTAAACAAACTATAAGGAAAAAGATTATACGTTTCAAATAATCAAAAAACAAACAAAAAACAGAATTTTAATATAATTTTGATAAATAATTAAATGAGTAGTGAAAACCTTAAATTTTTCCTCGGAATTAAATGTAAATTGTCAATTCGACACTACAGAGAAGTGTAAATATTACTTCAGTTATACCTTAATTATGCGAAAAAATAATAAAATATTTTAGGATTTAAAATACATGTAGGATAAATTTATACAGTGAAGTATTAGAACCTTCAATTCACTATTTTTGTAAAGATTATATTTTTTTAAATAATGTTTGAAATTTCGCTACAATTCTAAAATGTGACAAGAATTTTTTTAAACTTATTTATATAGTATTTCGAAAATTCCTCTTTTAAAAGAAATCAGACGAGGAATTAATTTAACTTTTTCATTTAACTAAATTCTGAATTGTTTTAAAATTAATTTACTTTTTAAATTTATTTACTATCTCGAAAATGTCCCTTTTTTAAAACGAAACCGTAAAATAAATTAATTAGTTTTAACATAATAATAAATATTATAATTTTAGGCCCTCATTAATTTTAATATTTTCGGCGTGCATAGACAGCCCCAAGTCACCTATAGATATGGTTGGCGAAGTCGAGCGCGAAAATCGAGAAACAGAAAATCACCGGCACTTTCGTTTTGGCTTTCGACTTGGCCCCACCCCTCCCGTAGACGTAGGCAGAGGACGCGGTTGACATAGAAACATCAAAAAGTTGAAGAGGGCAGCACCTCGAGGCGTGCAAAAATGTAGTTAGGTATATATATATATATTTTTTTCCCACTCCGACCTCCCGTGCCGCATTTATGCTTATAATATCTTTGATTTAATGAGTTGCTGCTAGAGATGGGACCTTCCTGGTATGACGGGTAAATTTACCAGTTTTACCGGTAATACCAGTAATAACGGGTCAAGCTGGTAAATCTGGTAAAATTAATATTTTAAACAAATTATCATTTGTTGAATGATAATCCATGGTGAAAATTAAGTTTTATGTCCATAGAAGTATAATTACATATAAATATTTGTCTTTAAAATAAAAATTTCACCAATCACGTGAAAATGCGAAATCATAACTTCAAAACTTAGACAGATCAGGCGGTGATTTTGAAATTGTATTTTCTAAGTTTCAATGAAGAATTAGTTCAATATTAGTTCAGGATCAACAATAATCACAATCAGTCGAATAAGTAACTATGAAACTTCTATAAATGTCTATTAGTTTACTATATGAAGAAGATATCTTAGAACTTTTTCCATATATTAGCTTTCCATCATGAAGGGAGCAAACTACATATATTAAATATCATGCTGATATTAAGTTGTTACATTTGTATCATTAAGCTGTTACAATTCTAAAGGAATTCTACTTGAAGTTAAAAAAAACTTCAATCTTTTCCGAAATATCATAACAAATAAAATTACATCATTGCAGTGTAATTTCATGAAAAACTCTGAATGGTTAGAACCTGTTTTAAGAACAGAAGTTTCTTTTGACCTATATATACATTATTAAAATTATCAAAATCTACATTACTGAGCTAACTGAATAAACAGAAATCGTTTACAGTACTTGAAAAAAGAATATGTGTAAAGGCAGATTTGCGGGTCGAATATTATTTATAGTTTATTACTTGTAAGACGAGGTAGTAATGTATTTTATTATTTAATGAAATTTTTATTATTTTCTTTTTATTTTATTAAAATATTATAGGGATCATATGATAACAACTAATACAAAAATTAAATATCAGGGGCGGAATTAGGTATATGCCGGCCCTATAGGCTAAAAGAAATTTGCCGCCTTTATAGGCTAACAAATTAACTACTGTCGTTTAGCACTTTTATTTATATTACATAACGTATATTATACAAGGTAAAATTAAAATGCATCGGGTGATTTATGCAATGTTTGGAATTACTCAATAAATTGCATAAGTGAGCATCTGTGTATAAAAATCCAAAATTTTTGAAAATTTAGAGCACGAACATTCGGCTGCCCCCCTCCCACCCGCCAAATTGTGCCACCCTAGGCTAAAGCCTACTTACGTGATAGGACGTTTTTGTTACCAGATTCGGATTCAGGGCGGAAAAAATTACGGGATGCGGCCCTTCATTATAAAGGAACTGGAATAATGTAGAAATCTCGTATTGTTTAAATTTGGTGATGTTTATAAAACACATATATAATGCTTAAATTAAATGTTAAGGATGTAACTCGCGTATACCTTGTTTTATTCATTATTCTTCTATTTTATGTTTTATATTTCATAAACAAAATTATATAAATAATTATATGCCTTATTTATGGTACACACACTGAAATAAAACGTGCATCTATATTTGTGTAGTTTGAAAAATGCTTTTTGAGTTACAGACAGGGACACCCTCGCCCCCATAAAAGAATTTTAATTTCCGAAGCAAGAAAATCCACACTTCAGAGTCTTATCGAAACGTGCAACATTTTTTAAGGATTGAAGAGGTATATCTATGAAAAAAAACCATATTAAAAACTTTTATTTCCACCCCCCACCCCCCACCCCACAAACAATGCCACAAATATGACCCAAATATAAAAAAAACTACATTTTTATGTATTACTGTTAATTTGCAGCAATTTCTTTCATTTTTGAATACAAATAATTACTAATGGACATTTTGAATTTTCCTCATTTCTTTGAAAGCAATTTGCAATTATTTAAATAAATGTAGTTTATTTAAACATTGATTTTTTCCCAAAAATGTAAAAAGAATGTATTTTCGGAATGAAATGTTGTAGCTAGTCATTGTTTATAGAAGTGAATTAATTAAAAAAACATTATATGATTATTTAAATCATTAATTATTTAATTTCAGAAGATCCAGAAGTTGACACAGAGATGTCCACTTTTTTCTCAAGTTGGTATTCTATGCTACTTTTTGTTGAATAATTATATCCTTTGGTTACATTGGTTCTAATGTTTAACAGATTCTTATCTGGTTAAACAATTTTTATTTAATAAAGCAGTTTCTTTCAAAAACTTTTGGGAAAGAATATAAAATGGAACACATACAATTATTTTTCTGACTGTATAGTGTATAGAAAGAATATATTAACTATTTTTCTATTTTTCGAACAAACTGAATTTCTTTTAAAAATTCTTTTTTCCTAAAAAATATTTTACAAATTGTATTTTATTAATTAAACATAATATTAAATGATTTTGAAGAGTGCTAATTCTGCGAAAAGCTTTATGTAATTGTTTATACAATTAATTTTTTTCTTCAAATTTCCTTCAATTTGAGTATGGATGGTTAATACGAATAAAAATTGTTTATTCAATCAAATGCTCTTTCTTACAGCATTTACTACTTGAAATAATTAAATATTATGTTCATTTCGGAAAAAACTATTGTACAAATATTTAAAAAAAGTAAGTATTTAAACAATTAAAAAACGGTTAACATGTTCTTTCAATATATTATTGAGTCAAAAAAATAATTAAATAAATTCTACTTTATATTATTTTTTAAGGTCATCGGAAAACACTGCTTGAGCAAATAATAATTCTTGAAACAAATAGAAATTTGTTAAACATTAGACGAAATGTCTCAGAGTTGTGTAATTATTCATTAGAAAGTAGAATATGGTACCAATTTGAGAAAAAAGTAGACATCTCTGGCTCAATTTTGATAAATTTTGAAAATAATGAATTGTTTAAATAATTATATGACGTTTTTAAAAAATGTAAATACTCCAAGTCATGGCCAAATAATACATTTCATCCAGAAAATAGATTATTTAAAAAATATTGGGGAATAGATAATTCTTTAAATAAGTTAAATTTATTTAAATAGTTAACAATTGTTAAAAAATTTATGGGAAATATTCAAATTGTTTATTAGTTATTATTTGTATGAAATAAGATGACAGAAATTGCTATTCCTTCCTTTAAATTTTTTTATTTTTTAATTCCTTAATACTTTTCTGTTCAATATTGCGAAGTCGATTAAAAGGTGTATGTCTGGCTCTTTTTTTCAGTATACTTTTAGTACAAAACTTTTTTTCTGAAAATTGTTCATTTTCACGTTAAACTCTTTATAACTTAGCCATTCGTGTTTTCAAAATCCAGCCATTGGTAATAGTGATTCTTCTCTTGCTCCAGTGGCTAATTTTAGTGCCTTGAGCGTCATGACCTCTTATTATGGCAATCTGCCATCTGTTTAGTATGAGGAGTATGCTGAGAATAAAGCAGGTAATAATTACTTGGATGAAATGTTAGATCGGATTTTCTTGGACAAGGGGAATCTCAGAAAAAGATTTGAAGTTGGCGATGAGAATATCAGAATTCGGTTCTATAAGAAGGGTAGCGACGAGAGTCACGGCTCTCAAGGTACTGAGTGTAGCAATCAAGGACCCCGAAATCAGAGAGGACGCAGTGACGATTCCTGGTCTGATCTGTGGAGATGGAGATCTTTTGGACTTCGGAGAATTAAACAGTCTTTTGTTGTAAAAAGGGGTAGTTCGGAACCGGGGTACCCATCCTCCAATGAGGAGGAGAAATCTTCTGCGGTTGACGGCCCTGATAATCACATCAGGCATCCTGATTCGGTTCCAGATAAAAATGTAAAAGGTAGTTCGGAACTGGGGTTCCCATCCCCTATTAAGGAAGAGAAATCTTCCGCTGTTGATCACTGAAAAACTCAATGAAAACCTTGAACGTTGAGAATGTTAAAGTATCTAATAAAGGAAGTAATATTCACTTTATTTCCTGGTTATCAATCGAACAAACTTTAACGACAACGTTTTGAAAAAACTGATCTTCATGTAATCATCTGTTTTGGTAAAATTATCCTCCTACCTTTACACAAACGCGACGAAGTTATTATGGAATTTCATGAATCTGTTACAGGAGGGCACAAGGGAATTTTTAAGACGTTTAAGCGAATGCGATTTTTATATTTCTGGGATAGTATGAAATAGGATGTACAAAGGGTTTTAAGCCCATATAAGATTTGTATGCGCAATAGATTAACCCTGAAGGGGACGCGAATGTCGATGCTGATAACGGACACTCCCAAAGAACCTTTTCAAAAAATACAAATTGACCTAGGGGGACCATTGCCTGTAACTCCGCGCGGGAATAAATATATTTCAACGATACAATATGTTTTTTCTAAATATGCAGACACGAAGCCCTTAAAGATAACTGATTCAGTAACAATCACTACAGCAATTTCCTAAAATTGTATTTCTAGATATAGTTGTCCACAAATAATTCAAACCGACAAAGGTGCAAATTAAACGAGTAAGGTTATAGAGAATTTCTGTAACATTTTTAGGATAAAAAGAATTCAGTCTGTGGCTTACCATCCGCAAATTCTCGCAATTCATGAGGGAACGGGATTAGCTCCGTATACCTTGGTACTTGACAAAGATGCAGTCTTAACCACAAGTTTCCCTAAAAGGCTAACTGAGAAAATGTACATTGATTATTTAAGAGAACTATTTTTAAAACATGACAATATTCAGGCAAATGCGCATGAGAGGCTCGAAAATGTGAAGGAAAACTCTAAAAAATATTATTATAAAAAAATGAACCCTAAGTATTTTAAAGAGGGAATACCAATTTACTTGAAAAAAGAGAATAGGTATGATAAAAAGATTGATACCAAGGGTTTCTGCTGAATATGGTTACAAAAATAAATAGGCAGTCGCGGACAATTGTCCAGGGGTGGTCCCGAAGGAATTAACCCCCAAGCGGAGGTGTGAAAACCGTGCCGAAAGCTGAATGGCACCTGGGTGAGGTGTCTAGAACGGTGACTCTGGGATACCAGGCGACCTCCCAGAGTAAGCAGCCTTATCCTTGCATGCGGGGCTCTACAAGGATGGACGAACCCCTTTCCCTTTCTTCTCGTGGGAACAACAATGACAACACCAAACACAGTTATAGTAAGTGTGGTTCAAAACAACAGAACGCGCAGGGCTCCCGACAATGGGTCAGCCAACAATGCCGACCAATCTAAAGCTGGAGAAACCAACGAAAATGGATTCAATGCGTTGGATCGGCGGGATCTCGCGACCCTTAGGTGCACGGTGCGCCTGAATGATGACTTGCTAGAGTGCTACGATGCGAGTGTGGCCCCTGAACGGGATTACATTGCACGGCTGCATGCTCTGTGGTGCGAGAAATACCCCGAGCTATCGCACTTTTCGCAACAACGTCTGCGAAACCACGCTGAACTACTCCGAAAAAGGGGCTATGTAAGCGGAACGCCTACTCTACCGCAACTAGAACAAGCCGGCAACAGAGAAAGAGAGACGAGACTAAGACGAACCGCGGGCAGGCATCCAATAGAGGAAGAGCGATGCCTTACGATCAGGAGAAACATCAACATCAAGGTTTCTCTCGAGCCTAAATACCTGGCTGAAATGGATGACGAGCTTCGTGTGTATAATGCAGCGACAGCTTTGGCCTATGCGAACCGTAAAACAAAACCAACGGTTGATCATAAGACCAAAAGACGAATGAATTCAACTTGCGATAAAGATAGGCTGGGTGAGAGAGTACGCGTTCCGCATTCAGTGTGTCATTAACTACATCACATCTGGCAGGAATTTTACCGCCAAGGTTCGAAAGTTCGCGCGCGAACTCCGAACCCGTTATCACACACTTAACAAGTCAAAGCTGCTGACCATCAGGCAGCATATTGTTGAGAGAATACGGATACTATCTGACGCTAATAGAAGTCTAGAGCGTAGGGAGAGGTGGGTCAGAGAAAATCAACAGTTTCTCTCTTACCCATCTCGAATCTTCCAAGACCCTCCAGTTACTGTGAAACACCCACCCAAACCAGAGGAGGTCGAAGTATTTTGAAGAGAAGTCTAAGAAGTGCAGCATAGACTGGACAAAGACTCAGAAAATATAAATAGCTTCAAGGAGTTATGTGTTGCCCTCATAAAACCTGATAAAGAATGCCTACCCATCACTACCGAGGAGGTGAAAAAAGTATTAAGAGGGATGAAGAACTATTCCGCACCGGGACCAGATTGTATCAAAACCTTCTGGTGGAAGAAGCTTTCTTCAACCCATCAGCATTTGGCCCGTATTTTCACCTCATATTCGAAGTCGGAAGAGCCGATTCCGGAGTGGTTGGTGGAAGGGCGCACAATACTCCTGCCGAAAATAGGCAACTCAGCTGAACCGAAGAATTACAGGCCAATAACTTGTCTGAACACACTTTATAAGATATTCACAGCTATCCTAAATGATAGGATTGTTCGGGCAATTAAACCTGTGTGGCAAGAAATGTATGAACAACGAGGCTCAAAGAAAGGCGTAGCCGGATGTTGGGAGAACCTGCTCATCGATGGATGTGTCTGCAAAAATGCAGCATTCTACCAGCGTGACCTATCGATGGGCTGGATTGATTATCGGAAAAATTTCGATTCGACCTCGCATAGACTTATCATATGTCCTTTGGAAATCTTAAAGGTTCATCCGCAAATAGTTAGGTGCATAGCGAGATTGATGCCGCTTTGGAAAACCAGATTTACTATCTCATCTGAAAAAAATCGTGTGACAACTAACAAGGTCACCTTTCAGAGAGGTGTCTTTCAGGGCGACACCATGAGCCCACTCCTCTTTTGCCTTACATTATTGCCACTATCTCTAGCACTACGCCAATCCGATGGGTACTTGTGCGGCAAACCTGCAGATCGAAAGTGCAAGGTCACTCATGTATTTTACATGGACGATCTTAAGATCTATGCTAAAAACAAAGAGCAACTACATCTAGCCCTAGGGATTGTCGAACGACATATATACTAAGGAAATTGGAATGGAATTTGGGTTAGACAAATGCGCCAAGGTTTATTTAAAGCGAGGAAAACTTAATGGCATCCCTGAAGATCCTGAGCTCGTTGATAGAAGCGCTATACGACATCTTTGCGCTGGAGAGACTTATACATATCTGGGCGTGCCACAGAGCCGCATTCAGGATGTGACATCTATAAAGGATACTCTCCAAAGCAGATACAAACGTCTTATCCGACAGATTTGGTCTTCCGAACTGTCGGCGAGGAACAAAGTATCTGCAACGAACATTCTTGCCGTCCCGGTAGTACTCTATTCATTTGGAGTAGTTCCCTGGACGAAGAACGAGCTCAGATCCTTTGATTTCGGGACAAGAAAGGTTATGCACATAAACAAAAGCATGCATCTTAAGTCTTCCGTTCCGCGACTGTACATCTCACAAAGCAGCGGAGGAGGTTGCGCAAACACTCGGACTTGACTTCAGTATTAGGGGTGAGCAAAATGCATCAACTCTTATCTATCTCGAGTACTCACTCCGGAAAGCCTGGAATAAGAAAGCACAAGAGAAAAACTTTCGTGAACAGCTCCTCGCTAAGAGGATGCACGGTATCTTCCACACAAATGTGAAGGATCAGTCAATGTCTTGTGAGCTAACGTTTGCTTTCCTTAAATGGCCCGGATTGAAATATGGTACGGAGGGTTTCATTTCTGCATGCCAAGACTGTGTCATTTCCACCTTAACATACCGTCGCCACATTTTGAACCAAGACATTCCTGATGATAGCTGCAGGGCGTGCCATGCACACCCCGAGCATTTAGCTCACATACTATCTAGTTGTCCAACTCACGCGGGAACGACCTACATTCAAAGGCACAATGCGGCACTAAGAGTGCTTTATTACCACCTCTGTCACTCTTACGGCATTAACCTTAATATCTCTCCTCTAAATGCTCCTAGGGAAATTGAGTCAATTGTCGAGAATGTGAAGTGCCGCATATGCTGGAACTTCATATTCTCGACAATTGTTTCTGTTGCTCACTCGAGGCTTGACATGGTTCTTCTTGACTTCGAGAAACGAACGATGTTCATTATCGAATTTTCGCCACCAGCTGACAAAAACATCATAGCCAAGGAGAATTAAAAGAAAGAGAGGTTAAGAGAATAACGGAGTTGCAACGATTGTACCCGGAAGATTCTGTTAAACTAATCGTCCTTATCATCGGCGCTCTTGGAGGTGCCAAGCTTTCACTTGCTAATGGCCTAAAAAGCATCCCTGCGTGTCGAAAATATGCGAAAATACTTGCGGGAAAAATGCAGAAGGCGGTTGTCCTTGGGTCGCTCCGTGTTCTTATGGTGCACGAGGCTTTTGCTGGATCGTCGTATTGATTCCTTCACAGACTGTAGCCACCTATCTCACGGTCGTGAGACGCGGTTGTGGCTGAAATTTTACCGCGATTTCGGTAGGAGCGGGTGCAATTTTCCAGATTAGCACCCGCTCCCGGCGAAATCCTGCGGTTGTCCTTATGACAAATTTATAAATATATATATAATGTATTTATAAATATACAAATATATAATATATATTAGTGAGGTCAATTTTTTTGCTATGTAGCGCACCCCCTCGCGGTATTCTTTGGATCATTTTAAGAATCTTTGCCCAAAGAAACATACCTCTAAAAATGTTTGCCTGGTGTTTTCGTGGTGTAGGAATCCATTTTTCGCATTTATTTTTATTTTTTAATGGCGCCAGAGGAAGCTTCCGTATATTTTTTGGATTTTATCGCCTTTCTGGGGGAAAATTGATGAAATTGTTGCGAATATCTACATTTTATACATTTTATACAAAACTTATTTTACGCACGAAACAAAATCATTCTGAGTACTGAGAGCTTGCGCCTGGGAGTATACTTGGCGACGCATGTACACTGTCGCGCGTGCTGGAAACGCACGAACGTGTCTTTCTGCGGAACGGAAACACGCTCAATTGTTGGCTAACGTGTCCAAACGCGTTTTAGAACAGGCTCCAGAAGAATGTATGTCGTTGAAACTAGAAAGCCCTGAAAAATTCCATAGACTTGAAGGCAAGAAAGGATTTCAAAAATAACTCGTTCTCGATTTTTTTCCAAAACTCGTCTTTCCGTTTCTGCCATTACTGAATTCAATTGAACTTTTTTCATTTAAATTTCATATTTTTTTATCCCTTAAGTTGAATTTGTTCTTCCATTATGAGAAAGTCAAATATTCGTCGATTTTCGCAACAATTTCGTCAATTTTCCCCAAAAAAGCCTATAAAATCAGAAAAAATGTACAGAAGCGCCCTCTGGTGGCACTCAAAAATAAAAATAAATTCCTCGACCCCGGAAGCCCCCGGCAACATATTTTTCTAGATAAAAAATGTGTTTTTGTCTTTTTCATACAACATCTGAGTCACTTTTTAAAAAAAACCTACCTTGAAAAATTAGGAGGCTCTAACTTTATTTTAGAGGTATGGTTCGTAGGATAAAAATTCTTAAAATGATATATTCATAAATAAGTAAGGTTAAGAATATCATCGCTAGGAAACTATATTAATAATTAGATCTATGATAGAGGTTATGGCTACTAGACAACTAGCGACGCCATCGGCTGTTGCATTACAGTTTCAAATCTTTCGCAATTGTAATTGTAGGAATGCATGAGTTCACAGGTTATTCTGTACTCCCTGCATTTAAACCCAATAAAGGACATGCATAAAGAAATGCAAATTTGGCGTCAATTTAAATTCAAATGTGTTGTGGCCAACTTGAGGAACAGGGAATCAGGAAATCAGAGGAACAGGGATCTATTTGAAATAACTTAGAAAATTTTCTAAACTTTTGATAAGGAATGAACCATAAACTTGATATTTATTTAATATTTTTAATCATGGCCCAAAACCCTTGTGCATTAGTAATATGCGCAACGCCAATTACTAAACGTGCTAGGTAAAACAAATTTAAAAAAAGAACAAAAAAAATGCCACTAAGTAAGCCAGTTTTTACAATTAATCGGGAGTCGGAGGACGAAAATCAAACTGGGACTATCCAGGTAAGGAAATAAAAGGATTTATCTCTTTGAAATTAAATGGATTAAAATTACGTCATGGCATATATACATGTGTGTATGTATGCATATGCACATGTGTATTTTTGAGTGTGCATATGAATATGTGTGCATACTTATTCTTTCTATTCCCGACGCCTACAATGAGATTTGTTGTTAATGGTTCTTTTTTTGTCAAAAATTATACTATCTGGCTCAAAACTGAATCATTTTCTTCAAAATTCTTCAAAATTTTGTATAAATGCACTTTCTCAAAATTGTGCTTCGATATGCAGTTACTGGGAAATCCGGAAACGTACTTAAAGTTAAGTAATTCGTAGCAATTCATTATAATTTCACGCTAGAAAAAGAAAACAAAGGAAATTTAAACCAACAAACTAATAATAACGCCGATATTTTGAACGGGGGGGGGGGGTCGCTTTTTATTGTAAATTCAAAGATATAGGCCTAAAATAAACACACAAGAAGAGGTGTATATGTGTATCTATATATCTATGTGTATATACATATATATGTGTGTGTGTATGTGTACATGCATATGCACATGTTTACTTTTGAGTGTGTATATGAATATGTGTGCATACTTATTCTTTCTAGTCGCGACGCCTACAATAAAATTTGTTGTTAATGGTTCTTTTTTTGTCAAAAATTATACTACCTGGCTCAAAACTGAATCATTTTCTTCAAAATTTTGTACAAATGCACTTTCTCAAAATTGTGCTTCGATATGCAGTTACTGGGAAATCCGGAAACGTACTTAAAGATAAGTAATTCATAGCAATCCATTATAATTTCACGATAACAGAAAGAAAACAAAGGAAATTTAAACCAACAAACTAAAAATAACGCCGAGATTTTGAACCGGGGCGGGGGGGGGATCGCTTTTTATTGTAAATTCAAAGATATAGGCCAAAAATAAACACACAAGTAGAGGTGTATATGTGTATGTATATATATATATGTATATATATATATATATGTGTGTGTGTGTGTATGTATGCATATGCACATGTGTATTTTTGAGTGTGCATATGAATATGTGTGCATACTTATTCTTTCTAGTCGCGACGCCTACAATGAAATTTGTTGTTAATGGTTCTTTTTTTTGTCAAAAATTATACTACCTGGCTCAAAACTGAATCATTTTCTTCAAAGTTCTTCAAAATTTTGAATAAATGCACGTTCTTAAAATTGTGCTTCGATATGCTGTTACCGGGAAATCCGGATACGTACTTAAAGATAAGTAATTCATAGCAATTCATTATATTTTCACGATAAAAGAAAGAAAACGAAGGAAATTTAAACCAACAAATTAAAAATAACGCCGAGATTTTGAACCGGGGTGTAGGGGGGGGG
>NC_046662.1:123681573-123683185 GCF_010883055.1 Belonocnema kinseyi
TGTATTTTTGAGTGTGTATATGAATATGTGTGCATACTTATTCTTTCTAGTCGCGACGCCTACAATGAAATTTGTTGTTAATGGTTCTTTTTTTTCTCAAAAATTATACTACCTGGCCCAAAACTGAATTGTTTTCTTCAAAATTCTTCAAAAGTTTGTATAAATGCACTTTCTTAAAATTGTGCTTCGATATGCAGTTACTGGTAAATCCGGAAACGTACTTAAAGATAAGTAATTCTTAGAATTTCATTACAACTTCACGATAAAAGAAAGAAAACCAAGGAAATTTAAACCAACAAATTAAAAATAACGCCGAGATTTTGAACCGGGGTGTAGGGGGGGCGGGGATCACTTTTTATTGTAAATTCAAAAATATAGGCCTAAAATAAGCACACAAGAAGTGGTGTATATGTATATGTATATATGTATATATATATAGGTGTGTGTGTGTGTATGTATGGATATGCACATGTGTATTTTTGAGTGTGTATATGAATATGTGTGCATACTTATTCTTTCTAGTCGCGACGCCTACAATGAAATTTGTTGTTAATGGTTCTTTTTTTTCTCAAAAGTATACTACCTGGCTCAAAACTGAATCATTTTCTTCAAAATTCTTCAAAATTTTGTATAAATGCACTTTCTTAAAATTGTGCTTCGACATGCAGTTACTGGGAAATCCGGAAACGTACTTAAAGATAAGTAATTCATAGCAATTCATTATAATTTCACGATAAAAGAAAAAAAACAAACGAAATTTAAACCAACAAACTAAAAATAACACCTTGATTTTGAACCGGGGTGAAGGGGGGGGGGGGATCACTTTTTATTGTAAATTCAAAAATATAGGCCTAAAATAAACACACAAGAAGAGGTGTATATGTGTATATATATATATATGTGTGTGTGTGTGTGTGTGTGTGTGGGTGTGTGGGTGTGTGTGTAAATCTATGCATATGCACATGTGTATTTTTGAGTGTATATGAATATGAGTGCATACTTATTCTTTCTAGTCGCGACGCCTACAATGAAATTTGTTGTTAATGGTTCTTTTTTTGTCAAAAATTATACTACCTGGCTCAAAACTGAATCATTTTCTTCAAAATTCTTCAAAATTTTGAATAAATGCACGTTCTTAAAATTGTGCTTCGATATGCTGTTACCGGGAAATCCGGAAACGTACTTAAAGATAAGTAATTCATAGCAATTCATTATAATTTCACGATAACAGAAAGAAAACGAAGGAAATTTAAACCAACAAACTAAAAATAACGCCGATATTTTGAACCGGGGCGGTGGGGGGGATTGCTTTTTATTGTAAATTCAAAGATATAGGCCTAAAATAAACACACAAGAAGAGGTGTATATGTGTATATATATATATGTATATATATATATATGTGTGTGCGTGTATGTTTGCATATGCACATGTGTATTTTCGAGCGTGCATATGAATATGTGTGCATACTTATTCTTTCTAGTCGCGACGCCTACAATGAAATTTGTTTTTAATGGTTCTTTTTTTTGTCAAAAATTATACTACCTGGCTCAAAACTGAATCATTTTCTTCAAAATTCTTCAAAATTTTGTATAAATGCACTTTCTTAAAATT
>NC_046662.1:123683285-123685210 GCF_010883055.1 Belonocnema kinseyi
GAGCTCTTCTTAATATTTTGACACCAAAATCATGTCGATACACCTTACCGACTGCGAGTAAAGCCACCCACGCTTTAACTTGACAGACTGTATGTATATATATATATATGTATATATATATTTATATATGTGTATGTATGCATATGCACATGTGTATTTTTCAGTGTGTATATGAATATGTGTGCATACTTATTCTTTCTAGTCGCGACGCGTACAATGAAATTTGTTGTTAATGGTTCTTTTTTTTGTCCAAATTACACTACCTGGCTCAAAACTGAATCATTTTCCTCAAAATTCTTCAAAATTTGTATAAATGCACTTTCTTAAAATTGATCTTCGATATGCAGTTACTGGGAAATCCGGAAACGTACTTAAAGATAAGTAATTCATAGCAATTCATTATAATTTCACGATAAAAGAAAGAAAAAAAAGTTAAATTTAAACCAACAAACTAAAAATAACGCCGAGATTTTGAACCGGGGCAGGTGGGGGGGATCGCTTTTTATTGTAAGTTCAAAGATATAGGCCTAAAATGAACACACAAGAAGAGGTGTATACGTGTATGTATATATATATATGTGTATATACATAAATATATATATATATTTACATATGTGTATGTATGCATATGCGCATGTAATATTTTTCAGTGTGTATATGAATATGTGTGCATACTTATTCTTTCTAGTCGCGAGGCCTACAATGAAATTTGTTGTTAAGGGTTCTTTTTTTTTGTCAAAAATTATACTACCTGGCTCAAAACTGAATCATTTTCTTCAAAATTCTTCCAAATTTTCTATAAATGCACTTTCTTAAAATTGTGCTTCGATATGCAGTTACTGGGAAATCCGGAAACGTACTTAAAGATATGTAATTCATAGCAATTCATTATAATTTCACGATGAAAGAAAGAAAACAAAGGAAATTTAAACCAACAAACTAAAAATAACGCCGAGATTTTGAACCGGGGCAGGTGGGGGGGATCGCTTTTTATTGTAAGTTCAAAGATATAGGCCTAAAATTAACACACAAGAAGAGGTGTATATGTGTATGTATATATATATATGTATATATATATATATTTATATATGTGTATGTATGCATATGGACATGTGTATTTTTCAGTGTGTATATGAATATGTGTGCATACTTATTCTTTCTAGTCGCGACGCCTACAATAAAATTTGTTGTTAATGGTTCTTTTTTTTGTCCAAATTACACTACCTGGCTCAAAACTGAATCATTTTCTTCGAAATTCTTCAGAATTTTGTATAAATGCACTATCTTAAAATGGTGCTTCGATATGCAGTTACTGGGAAATCCGGAAACGTACTTAAAGATAAGTAATTCATAGCAATTCATTATAATTTCACGATAAAAGAAAGAATACAAGGGAAATTTAAACCAACAAACTAAGAATAACGCCGAGATTTTGAACCGGGGCGGGGGGGGGGGGTCGCTTTTATTGTAAATTCAAAGAAATATGCCTAAAATAAACAAACAAGAAGAGGTGTATATGTGTATGTGTCTATATGTGCATGTATAGATATGTATATATATATGTGTGTGTGTGTGTGTATGCATGCATATGCACACGTGTATTTTTGTGTGGTTATATGAATATGTGTGCATATTTATTCTTTCTAGTCGCGACGCCTACAATGAAATTTGTTGTCAATGGTTCTTTTTTTTTGTCAAAAATTATACTACCTGGCTCAAAACAGAATCATTTTCTTCAAAATTCTTCACAATTTTATATAAATACACTTTCTTAAAATTGTCCTTCGATATGCAGTTACTGGGAAATCTGGAAGCGGACTTAAAGATAAGTACTTCATAGCAATTCATTATAATTTCACGATAAAAGAAAGAATACAAAGGAAATTTAAACCAACATACTAAAAATAACGCCGAGATTTTGAACC
>NC_046662.1:123685310-123685762 GCF_010883055.1 Belonocnema kinseyi
GTAAGTATGCACACATATTAATATACACACTCAAAAATACACATGTGCATATGCATACATACACACACACATGTATATATATACATATATACTTACACATATACACCTCTTCTTGAGTGTTTATTTTTGGACTATATCTTTGAATTTACAATAAAAAGCGATCCCCCCCTCCGGTTCAAACTCTCGGCGTTATTTTTAGTATGTTGGTTTAAATTTCCTTTGTTTTCTTTCTTTTATCGTGAAATTATAATGAATTGCTATGAATTACTTACCTTTAAGTACGCTTCCGGATTTCCCAGTAACTGCATATCAAAGCACAATTTTAAGAAAGGGCATTTATACAAAATTTTGAAGAATTTTGAAGAAAATGATTCAGTTTTGAGCCAAGTAATATAATTTTTGACAAAAAAAAGAACCATTAACAACAAATTTCATTGTAGGCGTCGCGACTA
>NC_046662.1:123685772-123686655 GCF_010883055.1 Belonocnema kinseyi
TATTCATATACACACTCAAAAATACACATGCGCATATGCAAACATACACATATATATATATATATATATTTATATATATATATACACATATATATACATACACATATACACCTCTTCTTGTTTGTCCATTTTAGACCTATATCTTTGAACTTACAATAAAAAGCGATACCCCCACCTGCCCCTGGATCAAAATCTCGGCGTTATTTTTAGTTTGTTGGTTTAAATTTCCTTTGTTTTCTTTCTTTTATCGTGAAATTATAATGAATTGCTATGAATTACTTACCTTTAAGTACGCTTCCGGATTTCCCAGTAACTGCATATCGAAGCACAATTTTAAGAAAGTGCATTTATACAAAATTTTGAAGAATTTTAAAGAAAATGATTCAGTTTTGAGCCAGGTAGTACAATTTTTGACAAAAAAAAGAACCATTAACAACAAATTTCATTGTAGGCGTCGCGACTAGAAAGAGTAAGTATGCACACATATTCATATACACACTCAAAAATACACATGCGCATATGCAAACATACACATATATAAATATATATATATTTATATATATATACACATATATATACATACACATATACGCCTCTTCTTGTGTGTTCATTTTAGACCTATATCTTTGAACTTACAATAAAAAGCGATCCCCCCCACCTGCCCCGGTTCAAAATCTCGGCGTTATTTTTAGTTTGTTGGTTTAAATTTCCTTTGTTTTCTTTCTTTTATCGTGAAATTATAACGAATTGCTATGAATTACTTACCTTTAAGTACGCTTCCGGATTTCCCAGTAACTGCATATCGAAGCACAATTTTAAGAACGTGAATTTACTCAAAATTTTGAAGAATTTTGAAGAAAATGATTCAGTTTTGAGCCAGGTA
>NC_046662.1:123686755-123700153 GCF_010883055.1 Belonocnema kinseyi
TAAAATTGTGCTTCGATATGCAGTTACTGGGAAATCCGGAAGCGTACTTAAAGATAAGTAGTTCATAGCAATTCATTATAATTTCACGATAAAAGAAAGAAAAGAAAGGAAATTTAAACCAACATACTAAAAATAACGCCGAGATTTTGAACCGCAGGGGGGGGATCGCTTTTTATTGTAAATTCAAAGATATAGGCCAAAAATAAACACACATGAAGAGGTGTATATGTGCATGTATATATATATATATTTATATATATACATGTGGGTCTGTATGTATGCATATGCACACGTGTATTTTTGAGTGTGTATATGAATATGTGTGCATACTTATTCTTTCTAGTCGGGACGCCTACAATGAAACTTGTTGTTAATGGTTCTTTTTTTTGTCAAAAATTATACTACCTGGCTCAAAACTGAATCATTTTCTTCAAAATTCTTCAAAATTTGTATAAATGCACTTTCTTAAAATTGTGCTTCGATATGCAGTTACTGGGAAATTCGGAAGCGTACTTAAAGATAAGTAGTTCATAGCAATTCATTATAATTTCACGATAAAAGAAAGAAAACAAAGGAAATTTAAACCAACAAACTAAAAATAACGCCGGGATTTTGAACCGGGGGGGGGGGGGGGGTGGCTTTTTATTGCAAATTCAAAGATATAGGCCAAAAATAAACACACAAGAAGAAGTGTATATGTGCATGTATATATATATATATATGTGTGTGTGTGTGTGTGTGTATGTGTATATATATATATATTTATATATATACATGTGGGTGTGTATGTATGCATATGCACACGTGTATTTTTGAGTGTGTATATGAATATGTGTGCATACTTATTCTTTCTAGTCGCGACGCCTACAATGAAATTTGTTGTTAATGTTTCTTTTTTTTGTCAAAGATTACACTACCTGGCTCAAAACTGAATCATTTTCTTCAAAGTTCTTCAAAATATTGTATAAATGCACTTTCTTAAAATTGTGCTTCGATATGCAGTTACTGGGAAATCCGGAAGCGTACTTAAAGATAAGTAATTCATAGCAATTCATTATAATTTCACGATAAAAGAAAGAAAACAAAGGAAATTTAAACCAACAAACTAAAAATAACACCGAGATTTTGAACCGGGGGTGGGGGTGTATGTGTGTGTGTGTGTGTTTGTGTGTGTGTTTGTGTGTGTCAATTTTAAATTTCTATGACTTTAACATTTTAGAGATTTCTGGTTATAAAATATAAATTACTCTATTATTTTTAAGGTTCAAATTGATAATACTTCAAGAAAATTTCAGTTCGTAACATTAAAAATTGAACGATTAATCCAATTTTTTAACTAAAAACTTTTTAAAATAAAAGTTAAATTATTTTTATTTTAAGTTGTTCCAGATTAATATTTTGGATTGTTATTTATAGGAAAAGATTTGAGTTCACCAATTGAAAATGTTAGAAATTAACTTACTATCAAAATATTTGAATTTTCAAGTAAATGAAAAAAGAAAGAAAAAGAAATTTCCAACAAAATAGTTGCATTTTCAACCAGGAAGATGAATTTTTTAACTGAAATTAATAATCTTTAATCAAAAACTGAAATTTGTGCATATTAGTTTCAATTTTAACTAAAAAATGGTGAATTCTAAAACAAAAAAAGTTTAATTCAACAAAAAAAGACAAATTTTATAGAAAAATTAATGAATTTTCAATCAAAACAAATAGATTTTCAGTCGGGCAGTTAAGTTTTTAAACATAAAAGATGAAATTTCTCCCAAACCAGATGAATTTTCAAACCAGATGGAAAAATTTGCCACAAAATAATTGAATTTTAAGACTGAAAAAATTAATTTTAAAAAAACTTTCATTTTTAAACAAATAGTTACGTTTTCAACTAAAATTATGAATCTTTTACAAAAAAAATTTTTAAATTTTAATTTAAAGCTGTTGAACTCATCCAAAATGATATAAATTTTACAAAAGAGTTGAGTTTTCAGTCAATAAGGAGTTTTTTTTTTTAAATTGTTGTATTTCCTAGCCAAAAAGTTGATTTTTTTACGAAACAGTATAAAAATATAAACCAAAGCTATTATTTTCAATGCTTTGAATTGAAGAATAAATGAATATATTTTTAAATGTTAAAGACTGAGTCATTTTGATCAATAAAAATGAATTAATTACCATTCTTTTTTAATTGGAAACTTTCTAAATTATAAATTGAATTCTTTTATTTTAAGTCGCTTTATATTATTAATTTTTACATTTTTATTTATAAATCCAAACTAAAAAGTTTTATTTACGAATTGGCAATCTTGAAAATCGAACTGTCTAACAAAACAGTTAAATTTTCAACTAAAATAAAAAAAAGTTTCAACCAAATTCTTAAATATTTAACCAAGGAGGTAAATTTTCAACTAAAATTATGAATCTTCAACAAGGAAAGGTTTACATTTTTTATTAAAAACTGTTGATCTCATCGAAAGCGACACATTTTTTACAAGACAGTTGAGTTTTGAGTCAATAATTTTTAACTAAAATACTGATTTTTTATTAAAAACAGTTGTATTCAACTGTTTTAAATTTTAAAAAAACTTTTATCTTTTTTTTTGAAGACTCATCATTTTAGTTGAAAATTATTGACTCAAAACTCAACTGTTTTGTAAAAAATGTATCTCTTTGGATGAGTTCAACAGTTTTTAATAAAAAATGTAAACCTTTTCTTGTTGAAGATTCATAATTTTAGTTGAAAATGTAATATTTGTTTTATAATGAAACTTTTTGCTTAAATTAATTTTTTCGGGCTTAAAATTCAATTGTTTTGTAGCAAATTTTTCTTTCTGGTTTGAAAATTCATCTGGTTTGGGAGAAATCTCTAAAATGTTAAAGTCATAAAAAATTAAAATTGGTAATTTCGTATTTTAACAAATTTGATCAAAAAATTTGTAAAATTGAAAGGTGTTAAAAGTTTGTATATTATACGTATGAATTATTGAGCGTTTGAATGAAATATTTTTGAATTAAAAATTCGTCAAGCTTCAGTTTTAAAAGTTTAAAATTCAAAAGATTTCCGCTTCACATAAATCGTTTTCAGATTTAAAATTTTGAATTTTCTAATTTCAGCCTGATTTTTGAATTTGAACAGGAGATTTTTTAAAGCAATTGTATATTTTTCTGAATTGGATCAGAGGTTTTTCGAAAAAATTATAATTCAGATCTGGGACAAGGAATTCTACAAAATAATTAAAATTTGGAGTTAGGACACGAAAATTTAAAAAAGAAATATAATCACGGTACATCATAATAGAATTAATATAATATATAATTAACTATATATGATATTATAATTATAATAAAATTATCTCAACAGATATTAATATTAACATTAAAATAAATAGCTATAAATGATTGTGCTAGAGTTTTAAGCGTTTGAGCTTGAATTTATATATTAAACCGTAAAAATCTAAATAGCCTTTCAACATTAAAAAATTTATTTATGAGAACCATTTGAAATAAAATAATTACAAATTATAAGTACTAACAAGCACAAAATTTTGTGTTAATATTTTTTTAAATTGCTAGCAATTTTTAACCTTAAAAATCGAAGTCCCAATTAGTCCTGAAAAAAATATTATTTAACCAGATTCTAGGAAGCTATAGTTTGTAATTGTTTAATTCCAAATGATTCTCATAAACAAATTCTATAATTTCGAAAGTCCGGAGGCTATTTAAACTTTCTTGGTTTAATACATAAATCAAACGCTTAAAAGCTCCAGCAGAATCATTTACAGCTAATTAATATCAATATTAATATAATTGTAAAATCTAAGAAAATAGTAATATAGAGGAGTAATATAGCCTTCCGTTTCCGGTACCGATCGCGAAGGAACTCTTTTTGTCAAGTGGTGTATTTTTGGATTTGGTGAAGGAAAGAAGGGTGAGTGGATGCAGATAAAAGAAAGTGCGGAGTTCGAGTGTAAAGGAAGAAGGGTAAGTGAAGGCAAAGGTATGAAGGGTGAAAGTTAGTGGTTTAAAGTGAAAATTTGGAGCGTGTGAAGTTTTTGAGGTTAGAAGTGAAAAAATAGTTTCTTGATCAGGGGGGGCAAGAGATAGGTGATGAAGGCGGGAAACGTCACGGAGCTTAGGGTAACGTAGGATTTCGACGACGCGAAGTCCACAAACTGGCGCCAGAGGGCAACAGTTACTGGACGATCGCACAAAGCAGAAAACCGTAGTGGCTGCAAAAGCTGACGTTGCTGAAAGCATTGGAAGTGGGGGGGATGGGTGACGTTGATCGCAGTGACAGCAGCGTTGATGAAAGTGCCGAGAAGTCGACCCGGGTGGGGAGGGTAGCGGACTAAGGTACGGGAAAGCAACGCGGAAGGCCCTCAAATTTACAGCGCCTTAACAAGCTACGCAACGCGACTTCGAACAGAAGTCTGGACGAATGGCAAAAAAAGGCAAGCGCGACTAGCAGTAAAGGGGAGGAAAAAAGGGAAAGAGCGGCTGGGGAAGATGAGGTAGAAAGGGACTAGGATAACAAGAGAGTTAGAATTAAAAGGTTTAGAGGAAACAAGAAACAGATTGGATGACATGAATAGGGATATGAATAGGCAGGGAAACGATGTAAGGGGGGAAGTGAAGAAGATAAGAAAAAAATGGGAAGAATGGGACAAACGTTGGAAGGAGGAGAAAGACAAGGTTTGGGGTAAGCTAGCGAGCATTGAGAATAGACAGAGAGAGGTGGACGAACAGAGATCTAGAGAAATAAAACAGTTGGAAGAACGGGTATCCATTCTAGAAATTAGGAACGAGCATATGGGGGAAAAGACAGAAAATGAGGAAATAGTTCAAGGGAATGAAAAGAACGTCCGAAGTGAGAATGAATGATTGAAGAAAAGACTCAGTGAGATCGAAAGAAGATAAGAAGAGGAAGAAAGGGCAAAAAGGAAAAATAACATAGTAGTTAAGGGATTAAAAGTGGAGAGTGAAACAGGAGAAGTGAAAATAACAAATATTTTGCGAGATATTAGAGTGCAGGTAAGAGTAGAAGGATTCAAGAGAATAGTAGGGACAAAGGAAGGAAAAGAAGGAATGTTTCTAGTAAAAGTGGAGAGTGAGGAAGAAAAAAAGAAAATTATGGAGGGAAAAAAAATTATTGAGAGAAAGATGGGAAAGAATTGAAGAAGATCTGACATGGAGGGAGAGGAAAAGGAGATGGCATATAGAGCAGAGGGCTTGGGTAGAGAGAAAAAGGAGCCATATGGTGTGGATAGGAAGAGACAGGTTATGAAGAAATGGGGAGGAATGGTGCTGTGATGAAGAATTAGGAGAATTAAGGAAAAAAGGAAAAAATCTTGAGAAAGGTAGGGAGAAGGGAGACGAAAAAGGGTCTAGAAATAAATCAGAGGGGTTTCCAAACGGCAAAGGGGAAACAAAGTGAAGAGAAAAGAAGAGGTAAGGGAAGAGAGAACCGTGAAAATAGCTTTCTGGAATGTGTCAGGTTGAAGAACAAGAATAAAGGATTTTGGGAGAAGTTAGAAATGTGGGATGTGATTATGGTGACTGAAACTTGGGCAGATGAGAAGGACTGGCAGGGAATAAAAAAGCTGTTACCGAAAGGCTATGTGTGGACAATGCAAGAAGCAAGAAAAGAACACGTTGAAGGGAGAGGGATAGGCGGCAAGGTGTCAGGGGTGAAAAAAGAATTAGCAGTAAAAGGGAGAAAAGATGGGGACGTGGAGGAAAATGATGGAACAATGATAAGAAAAATTATAATTGGGAAAGTAGAAGTAGTGGTGGTGTGTGTATACAAAAGAAGAGGGGAAGAGGAAGGCTGGAGAGTGATAAGGAGGTGGATGAAGGAAAAGAAGGAAGAATTAGTTTTAATAGGAGGGGACTTAAATGCATGGACTGGCGAACAAGGGGGAGGGTTATAAGATGAAGAAAAGGAGGCATTTATAAGGAACTCCAAACATAGAAAGACGGATAGGGAGGGGAGGAAGCCACTAGACATGACAGGAGAAACAGGATGGTTTATATGCAATGGCAATATAAAAGGAGATGAGGAAGGGGAGATCACATTCATAGGAAAAGGAGCAACAGTAATAGACTACATCTTGGCTGAAGAAATAATGCGGCATGTGATAGGGAGTATGAAGGTAAGGAATGAGATAGGGTCCGAGCACTTCACGGCCATAATTACACTAAGAAAAGGCGTCAATAAGCGCGGCAGAGGGAGAAAGGAAAAAGGGTGCGAAAGAAACACGAAAATGGGAATCTGGGGGGGGGGTAGATAAATTAAAAGAGTTGAAACAAAAGATAGAAAAGGAAAAGGTTTGGTATGAAAAAAAGGAGGGAATAGACTCGTTAATTGAAAGTTTGAAGGGGTCCATTGAAAAGGTAAAGGATGAGCTGGGTACTAATGAAGAAAGAGTAGGGGGAAAGAGAGGCCGGTGGGACGAGGAATGCTGGGAGGGTAAAGAGAGAATAAAAGAGTGTGTGAACAAATGGAGAAGAGGGGAAATGGAGAAGGAGGAGTATGACAAGAGGAAAAAAGAACATGAATAGATGCTCGAAATAAAAGGTGAAAGGGGAAAGGAAGAATATAAAGCAGAAGTAGAAAAAGCGATCAAAGAAGGTAGGGTGTGGGATTTGATAAATAGGGATAGAGGGGAAAGGAAGGGCGTTAACGAAGAAATAGAAATGGAGGAATGGACGGATTATTTTAAGGGTCTATTAGGGGGAGAGAAAAATAAGATCGAAGGGAAAAAGTGTAGGATAGTCCAAGGAGAAATGGAGGAAGAGAACGAGATAACAAGAGAAGAAGTGGATGAGGCAATAAATAGGTTAAAAAGAAACAAGGCGACGGGAGAATATGGGATGGAGAACGAAGTGATGAAGTTTGGAGGAGAAGGGATTAAGGATGGGATGTGGAAGATCTGAAACAAGATATGGAAAGGGGAAGGTTGGCCGGAAGAGTGGACGGCGGGACTGGTGGTACCGCTTGTCATGAAAGGGGAAGGAAGAAGGTAAAGGAATACAGAGGGATCACTCTCATGTCAGTCGGCTATAAAATATATGCAGAAATCTTAAGAAGAAGGTTGGAGAGTCAGGTAGAACAAAAAGAAAGTATCCCAATAATCAGACGGGATTTAGAAAAGGGACGGGAACTATAAAAAGGGAAGGGGAAAGGGAAGTAGTATTGCACAAGCATGTGTCGGTGAAATTCGGAACAATGAAGCAAGAGGTAATGTGGGAAATTCAAAATGGGAGGAAGAAAGGAGAGAAATGAGAAGGGTGTGTAATATTCGAGAAGGGGCCATGGAGTGGCGGGACATAGAGTTAGAGCTATTGGTTAAACAAGGAGAAGAGAGATGGACAAAGATTATAGATTCGAGAAAAATGGACTAGGGTTGTACGGTTCAGAATGGGAGAAGGAGTGAGAACATGCTGATATTTGATGGATGAAGATGAGAATGTATGCAGTGTATGTGGATACGAAATAGAGTGATGGGCGCATGTATTAGAGAAACGTGCAGGAGAGGAAGAGGGACAGTTGAGTGTGGATGAGTGTATACGATGGATCTTGGATAATAGTGGACAGGGAGTGATGTGGATAAAGGAATTGGAAGAAGTAAGGGAAAGCAAGGAAGTAGGGCAGAGACAAACGGGTGATCCTGAAAAGGGAGAGTAAAAAACGAAAATTGTTTTCAATATCGTGGAAAATGCATTTTTTTATGGTTAGAGGAAACGGAAGCCCTGAAAGCTCGCTCACTTTAGGAATTAATATCACTACTGTTACTATTGTTTATCCTACGTAATGCGAAAGAGTAGAATATAAGTAGTAGTTAAGTTAGACTAAGGATGGAATTGTAAATATATGTACAGAGAGCGGAGGCCCTCAAACCCTTAAAAGATAGAGAATAAATACATACATACATATCATTTATATTTTATACTTGAAATAACGTAACCTCAAAATATACGCATCTATAGAGGCGCGCGAAGTATTCAAATCATGAAAATCGCCCACATCGAAAACTGGAAATATTAAAATCCGAATCTCTTCATTTTATATCAAAGCGAAGAGAGATATAAATAGGACCGCCCAAGTTTTCCGACCGGCAATCGTGCACCTTCGAGTTTTCAAATTCAGAAGAGGAGAAATGGGAAGCGCGCGCGACCCAGTCATCGTCTTCTACTATATTAACACGGACACAGCCCTGCCATAGTATTGTACAACATCTCGTTTCAGATCTGGGATCAGTGCGCTCGAGACGCAAAAGTTTTCGACGTTGCCAATTTAGTTCCAGTTCCGGAGCGATAGGTGAACGGTACATAGCTAGTTCCAGCATCTCCAGAACGTGGGATTTTTCGGCCCCCACCACTCTCCCATCTGGGAGCGACACATTCAAACGTAGTGTGTCGGTGTGTCGGCTCTGTTAAATGCTGCGAAGCCCAGCCTCGTGTAAGGCCGAAAATGCACAAGCAGGAATCCGAGCTCTCCCGACCTCAGGAATGACGATCTAGCTGCTCCTCGAATTTATTCAGGTTTTGAAATCCCGAGTTACCTTAGAACCATTAGGCTTATTACGAAGAGGCAAATATAATTGGCTTTATGTAAATAGATATAGAAGACAAGACTTCTGGGTCTAAAATGTTTCAAATTTAGTGTTGCATGCCTTATTCATATTTTTAGTAAACAATAGATTTTTAACAAATAAAACACAAATTTTCGACAAAATAGTTAAATTTTCAACCCAAGAAATTACTTTAAAAAATAAATTTTTTAACTTAAACATTGTAGTTTATACTGAAGTTTGCAGTTGAAAAAATTAATTTTTAAACCCAAATAAATGCGATTTTATCAACAAAAGAAATTAATTTATATCTAAAACAAATTAATTTTTGAAGAAGTATAATTCGCCAATAAAGAAAATAAATTTATGACTGAAAAGAAACTTTTTCAAGAAAAAAAATGGTCAACAAAATTGTTCAATTTTCATCTATAGAAACGAATTTTAAACTAAAAAAATGAGTATTCGATCAAAAATGGACTAGTTAAATTTTCAGACAAAAAATGGAATTTTCAACGAAAGAAATTATTTTTCTACTTTTCAACGAAAAATTGAATAGATAAATTTTCAGTTGAAAAATGATTATCAACCCTAAAAAATCAAAATTTTAACAAAATATTTAAATTCTCAAGAAAGAAATTAAATTTGCAAACAAATATTTTCATTTTCAAACCAATATTTTTCTACCGAAAACAGAATTTCAAAGTTTTCAAAATCAATTTTAAAACAGAACAATTTTTGTTAAGAAAATAGATCAATTTTCAACGAAAAACGGTTAAATAATCAGTTTAAAAAATTAATTTACAACCAACAATTTTTCAGCAAAATAGTTTAATTTACAAAAAATAGATGAACTTTTAACCATTTTATACCAAAATAAAAGATTCAACAAAAAATGCATTTTCATCCAAAGAAATGAATTCTTCATTATAATAGATGAATTTTTAAACAAGAAAAATAATTTTCTACCAAAAAAGAAGAATTTTTGACTGAGAAAGTTCAGTTTCCTACCAAAAAAATTCAACCAAAAATGATACAATTAAATTTTTAGTATAAGAAAATGTTTTTTCAACAACAAAAAAATCGAGTTTTCAACAAAACAGTTAAATTATCAACCAAAATAGTTATTTTAAAAAATTTTAATTTTAAAATTGTTTGATTTTCGATGGAAGAAATGAATTTTAAACTGAAAATTGTTTTTAAAAAACAATAGAATTGACAACAGAATAGTTCAATTTTTAAACATATAGTTAGATTTTAATTTAAAAAATTCTTTTTCAACCAAAAATGGAATGGAATGAATTCTGAATGAATTTGAAAATTTAACTACATTGTCGAAAATTTGTTTTTTATTTGTTAAAAATCCATTGTTTACTAAAAATATGACTAAGGCATGCAGCACTAAATTTAAAACATTTTAGACCCAGAAGGTTTGTCTCCTATATCTATTTACATAAAGTCAATTATATTTGCCTCTTCGCAAATAAGCCTAATGGTTCTAAGGTAACTCGAGATTTCAAAACCTGAATAAATTCGAGGAGCAGCTAGATCGTCATTCGTAAGGTCGGGAGAGCTCGGATTCCTGCTCGTGCATTTTCGGCTTTACACGAGGCTGGGCTCGCAGCATTTAACAGAGCCGACTCACCGACACACTACGTTTGAATTTGTCGCTCCCAGATGGGTGCGTGGCGGGGGCCGACAAATCCCACGTTCTGGAGACACTGGCTCAGTGATCCCAGATCTGAAACGAGATGTGGTCCAATACTATGACAGGGCTATGTCCGTGTGAATATAGTAGGAGACGCTGTAAATGACTGAGTCATTGATTGTTTTTTTGACTCATATTTATTTTTTCGATTTACGATTGGACCGTAAGATATAAATAATTTTAAATCTACGATTTGAAATCAATATTATAATTATGTTATATTATAATAGTCTTATTTATATCTTGATCCGCATTTGAAAGAAATTGGCGATTTTGGAATTCATCTCGTTTGGATAAAAACTCAACTATTTGATTGAAAAATTAATTATTTTGTTGAAAATGTAACTATTTTGTAAAAGAAGTCCTCTTTTCTATCAAAAGTACAACTACTTTTTTAAAATTTTTCATTTTTTTTTATTTGAAGGTTCATCTGTCGTTGAAAAGACATTTTTGAAACTGACAATTAATCAATACCATTTTTGGTTATGAAATCATGTGTTTAGTTAAAAGGTCGCCTTTTTTGTAGAAATTCAATTGTTTTATGGAAAATGTATACTTTTTGATTAGAAATTACATTTTTCGGTTGAATTATCAACTATAAATATTTTTGGGTTGTAAGTCGTTCTGTTGTGAATGCAACTATATTGCTAAAAATTAAAACCATAATTTTTGGGTGGAAATACTCTTTTTGTTTTTAAAATTAAATAATTTCGTTGAAAGTTCATGTATTTTGTTGGAAATTGACCTTGTAGATATTTCTTTTTTTTTACTTTAAAATTAAATAATATCTTTTAAAATTCATGTATTTTGTTTAAGATTTGTCTTTTTTTGTAGATCATCAATTTTCTTGGTCGAAAATTCATCTAATTGGTTGAAAATTTAACAACTTTGTTTAAAATTAATTTTTTCTGTTAAAAATTATTTATCTTTATCTGAAAATGTAACTCTTATATGATTGATTAAAAATTAATCGTATATATTGTTTAAGCTGAAAAATCGTTTTTTTTTTATAGAACTTGATCAAAATCTTGGTCAAAAATTCACCTTTTCCCTTGAAAATTTAACAATTTTGTTGAAAATTCGTTTTTTTTCTTGTTCAATTCAATTTTTTAGCACAGTTTTTGTCTGGAAATCGTACTATTCCATTTTTGGTTGAAACTTTATCCTGTACATTGTATTAGTTAAAGCACTAATTATTTGACAGAAGATAAATTTATTTGGTTGAAAAGTAAACTTTAGGGTTGAAAATTGATTTATTGTGTTAATTAGATTTTTTTTTGAAGATTTATCATTTTAGTTAAAGACTGAAAACTCAACTGTTTTGTGAAAAACTTTTCTGTTTGGATGAGTTCAACAGTTTTTAATAAAAAATGTAAGCCTTTTTTTGTTGAAGATTCATAATTTTAAATGAAAGTTCATCTCCTTCGTTAAAAATTTAAGGATTTGGTTGAAACTTCGTTTTTTTTTAGCTGAAAATGAAACTGTTTTGTTACACCGTTCGATTTTCAAAATTGTCAATTCGTAAATAAGACTTTTGAGTTTGAATTTATAAATAAAAATGTAAAAATTAATAATGTAAAGCGACCTAAAATAAACGAATTCAATTTATAATTTAAAAAGTTTCCAATTCAAAAAGAATCAGGATGATTTTAAGGCCATTTTTTTATTTTGCAGTTTTTTTAATTTTAGTAAAAAAAAATCTAATTAACACAATAAATCAATTTTCAACCAAAAAGTTTACTTTTCAACAAAATAAATTAATTTTCTATCAAATAATTGGTGTTTTAACTAATACAATGTACAGGATAAAGTTTCAACCAAAAATGGAATAGTACAATTTCCAGATAAAAACTGTGCTACAAAATTGAATTGAATAAGAAAAAAAAAAACAATTTTCAACGGCAGCCTTGTTGAAGTTTCCACCAAATTTGTCGCAAAAATAGAAAATGTCCTCCAAAATACATTTTCAGATAAAGATAAATAATTTTGAACAGAAAAAATTAATTTTAAACAAATTTGTTAAATTTTCAACCAATTAGATAAATTTTCGACCAAGAAAATTGATGATCTACAAAAAAAGACAAATATTAAACAAAATACATGAATTTTTAAAGAAATTATTTAATTTTAAAGTAAAAAAGAATATCAATGAAAGAGTTAAACTTTCAAACAAATAGTTACATTTCCAACCATAATTAAAAAAACTTGTTAAAAAACGTATTTTTTTACAAAGTAGTTCAACTCTTAGTGAAATAATCGACTTTTAAACCCAAGAAGATGTACAGTTGATATTTTAATTAAACAATTGCATTTTTGACCAAAAATGATACATTTTCAACCAAAAAGATTAAATTTCTACTAAACAAGGTCAATTTCCAACAAAATACATGAACTTTCAACGAAATTATTTAATTTTAAAAACAAAAAGAGTATTTCCACCCAAAAAGTATGATTTGAATTTTTAACAATATAGTTGCATTTACAACAGAACGACTTTACAACTAAAACATTTTTATAGTTGATAATTCAACCGATAAATGTAATTTTTAATCAAAAAGTATAAATTTTCCATAAAACAATATAATTTCTACAAAGAAAGACGACCTTTTAACTAAACACATGATTTCATAACCAAAAATGGTATTGATTAATTGTCAGTTTCAAAAATGTATTTTCAACGAAACAGATGAACCTTCAAATAAAAAAAATAAAAATTTTTTTAGGCTATTAGCAAGTGAAAGCTTGGCACCTCCAATCACAGAGATGGTAATAAAGCACTCTTAGTGCCGCATTGTGCCTTTGAATGTAGGTCGTTCCCGCGTGTGTTGGATAACTAGATAGTATGTGAGCTAAATGCTCGGAGTGTGCATGGCACGCCCTGCAGCTATAATCGGGAATGTCTTGGCTCAAAATGTGGCGACGGTATGCATTTTGCTCGGACGGATGCATTTTGCTCACCCCTAATACTGAAGTCAGGTCCGACTGTTTCAGCAGCCTCCTCCGCTGCTTTGTATAGAAATGCTTGTGAAGACATTCAAGACTCAATATTCCGCGACCCCCTTGACGGCGTGAGATGTACAGTCGCGGAACGGAAGACTTAAGATGCATGCTTTTGTTCATGTG
>NC_046662.1:123700253-123707709 GCF_010883055.1 Belonocnema kinseyi
GAGGCGCGCGATCTATTCAAATCATGAGAATCGTCAGCATCGAAATCTGGAAATATTAAAATCCCAATCTCCTGAATTTATTTGAAAGCAGTTAGCAGATAGATATATAAATAGAATCGCCGAAGTGCCCCGACCGGCAATCGTGCACCTTCGAATTTTCAAATTCAGAAGAGGAGAAATGGGTCGCGCGCGCAATTCAGTCATTTACAGCGTCTCCTACTATATTCACACGGACATAGCCCTGTCATAGTATTGGACCACATCTCGTTTCAGATCTGGGATCATAGCACTGGCTAGCTCTTACCGCCGCAGTGCGACAGATGGCACGAGATTGTTTGGCGGCCTGTGTGTGTTCACGAACAGCTCGTGCGTGAGCTGTTTCTAGCATTCTGCATACGCATTTTCTTGTGCGAACACCTTAAGTCGTAAGGCTAATGAAAGACGCAATAGGTGCGGTAACAGCTGATAAATCTTTAAACACGTGGCGGAAGCTGAGTAACCTAAAAGTATTGAAATACCATAACAATTAAGAATTTATGTGAAATTTTTAATATAAGAATGAAAATTGATTTAGAAAAAGATGAGCATCTTTCTTGTGGATTGTTGTAGATGGCTCATGTCACGTTGAGTTGCTATTTTCCGTTAAAAATCGCAAATAATTTTTCAAACTATTCATAATGCGGGTTGAAATTGTTAATTTTACATGTACTTACAAAGATTTTAGTTCAATTAAAAATCGATGTAAAAACATTGATATTCCAATAACAAACAAACCCAGATAAAAATTATGCTGCAGCATGTCATAATCAGGCCTCGTTGACACACAATGCATGCACACAGCAGATCGCAAACATAGCGTGCACGTCATCTTGCTATCGCATAGTAACTGCAGTCGGGCTGCAGGATCTGCAGAGAACTTTATGTGCAGCTCATGCAGCCCAGATATTATTATCATTCTAATTATTTGTTAATAATTAATATTTAGATTATTCAGTATAAATTTCTTTACTATTTTTCCCATACCTACTATTCAAAATTTGATCTTCTTCATACGTATGAAGAAGATCAAATTGTGAATAGTGGGTCATTAAATATCACTAAAAATTTCATGAGCCCTAGGAAGAATGTGCAATAACGTAACTGTTATGTGTATAATATAATAATGTCATGACAAGAATATTTCAAATTGCGCGCTTGTATTCTGCCTTCTGTCACGTGGTTAGATTCTAACTGAACCCTGGCCTCCCCGGCCGGTTCGGGAGACTGTTGTACAAATTGTGGGCACGCGACCTGTTGTACGTGTTTGGTTTCTTTGCTTTTACATTATATTCATAGTGTACGAGAAAAGCGCAGTATAGTGTACGTGTGATCAGCATCGTGCAAGGTATTACTCCACCGTGAAAGGAGAATTTATAAATGAACGAAATTTTGGTGAGTACATTTATTGTTATTATAACCTCACTCTTTATCTCGGTCCATATTTCTTCTCTCTTTTTGCCAAATATTCACGTTTTGACACCCACTGAATCCGAAAAACATGTTTTTATATGAATGAGTTTATCTAGGTGTTAGTGCGTTCGCTCGTGGTTCTGTAGATTTTTGGAAGTTAGCACGATAACTTTCTAAAGAATTGACAGATAGGATTGCTCTTTCGTATACTCTTTTATTGTCTTTAAGTGAAGATCAGGTCGCTAGCCAGCCATTTGAATAAAAATTTATAAAAAATGTTAAGACGACCTTTTTTTATGATTTAAAAATTTTATGTAGGGTTATTAATAGTACTCAAAAGGACAAACTATTTATTCTCATGGCTTTTTTTTTATAAAAAGAAAATGTCCGGAGTTATAACATGTACAAAACTCCAAACCACAAACGAAAATGAACATTTTGAGTTAAACAACGCACGATATGAAAAAGACTCACGAGACCAAAAACATTTATTTTTGGAAGCCCTATCAGATTATTCTAAAAAAATTTCGAAATATCTGAAAAAATCGAAAATTCAAATTTTGACCACACAAAACATAATTATGTTTATCAATTATGTTTTATTTATATGTTATATTTATATTTATATTTTTATTTATATTATGTTTATTATTTATTTATCTTCATATTTTGCTAATATAATCGTTTGGCAAAATAAATGTTTAACTACAATAACAAAAGCTTATTTATTATAATTTTCCCGCACACTAACTGCACAGTGCCGACAGGCTCTGCGGATATAGTCTTGGCGCCAAGGGGGCTCCCGCTACCTTTTTAATTAAGATGGACAGTGATAAGTGTTTTTTAATGTAATTTGACAATCTGAACACGAAAATCGAGGGGGGCAGTCGGTCCGAGATGTAAAAAAGTTAAAAACAAATAATTGTTTAAACAATCTAAAAGCATTTTTTGCTTATGAACAAAATTTCATCGAATTTTTTTAGCGATTTTAAGAGGAAAAGTACTCAACTGTTTTTTTCGTAGGACCCTTAGTTTTTTAAGAAAAAAGTCAAACTTTCGAAAAAAGCGATTATCGCCATTTTCGAACTTCAATTACTTCCGATAGGATTGATATTTTTTTATTCTACTTGTAGATATCGGAAGTTCAAATTAGGATCTATAATCTACAATAACTCGCTACTCCAAAAAATGATGTCGCGCATGTTTCTTTCGGCTCCGAATAGCAGCGTTTGGCGGCTAGCGAGCCAGCGCTACTGCGCGTGGTGGAAGTCCGGTGGCCTAGTTATAGGTGCACTATGTGGTCACGATGTATTTTGCCGAATATACCTTGGTACATGTTTACTCCCATATAAGTTCTGAATTTTTGGCGTATAAAAATGAATATTAATTATTATTTATTTCCTTTAATCTATCGCTAAAGATCGTTACAACAATCCCGGTAACAAGCGTTGAATTCAGAAAAATTAAGAATATCTAATTCCTATGAATACGCGATTGTTCCTTCGTCTCAAAATCCCCCAAAGGGAACAGAAAAAGTGCAAATCCTATTCCTCTCAATCGACTTAGTAAAATCTAACGAAAGCATTTACTTAACCCATTTTTCATTATTAAATCTTTTTATAACTTATAAATTCGAAAAATTTTCAAATTTATATTTATTTATATTTTAATAATTTATTTAAACGTCTTAAAAAATGCAACAAATAAATCTATGGAAATGTGTGAATTTAAATAATTTTAACTCTAGAGAGGCAGAGTTGAATTGGTGAGGATTAAAATTTCAGAATTTACATTCCGCATGAAGGAATTAAAACAACATATTACACATATTTTGTAAACTTATTAGAAGGAATTAAATAAAATCAAAATATGACCACTTCTGAGGAATAAAAAATATCTCTGTGACATGCGTTACCGGTACAATTAGAAGGAATTAAATATATTGAAAACACGTTCTCTTTGGGAGAATAGAAAACTGTGTGGCAGTCGCTATGGAAATAGAAGTGAATAAGCTTAGGAGGTATCTTATTCTTATTGTGGCATTTTAGACAGATAGAAAAATCGCGCATTCAAAATAATAGAATAATCTTCACATTTGTGCTGAAATCTCAAAATATTAATTTTTCTCTATTCTACGCTTATTGCTGAGATGTCGTGCTTAAATTATTTCAAACGCTCAACCCAATATGCGCATTATTCTAAGCAGATTATAGACGTATTAGATCCTGCATGTAATTGTAAGGTTCGCAGCAGAGATTCGTGTATTTGTCGTCGAATGGGAATACCTTGTTGCAAATTTTGCGCTTATATGAAACATAATACATGTAAACATAAATACAATTAATCAAGCGAGAATTAAACATGAAATAATATTCCCCCAGTGGGCACAAACTTTAGCGACGTTCTTACGACATTGTTACGACATTTTTTAGACAACTATAGGATATCCTATGTCCATGTCGTTAAGGTGCCTTGGCGGACCGAAGGAATCGATGGAGCCTCTACAAAGTACCCGTAAAGACCCCATTCGGTTCCTCTTTAAAAATTAGAAAAAACAGCAAAACCAACTTTTAAATTGTTGAAATTCGGATTCTACGCTAAAATTCCCTATAGAAGGTCATGGAATAATCGCAATAGTTTTTTTGCAACAGTGAAAAGTTTAAAAAAATATAAGACCTATAACGCCTGTTTACAGTTTAAAAGTTGGTTTTGCTGCTTTTTCTAGTTTTTAAAGAGGTAACAAGTGGGGACTCAATGGGGTCTTTACGGGTACTTTGTAGAGGGCCCATTCGATTCCTTCGGTCCGCCAGGGTGCATTTACGACATCGTAAAAGCGTTGTATAAAATGACGATGTCTGTACAATATCGTAAAGACACGATATCGTTAAGACACCGTAACGATACGGACATACGATATCGTAAAATTGTCGTAAAGATATCGTAACGCTGTAGTAAAGAAGTCGCCAAATTCTGTGCACACTGGGCCGTACTCTAGTGAGAAACCGCACGTGTAAAGATGTATGTAATAAAATAAACTATTGAGTTAAGTATAAGGTCATTTATTGTATTTAATTTATTTTACTAATTATTCTAAGAATGTGATAATGGTAAGTTTTTATGCTTATTTATCGATACGTATGTCGCAAAGCTTATTGCAATTGAATTAAGGGAAGGTGATACTTAGAAAATTGTCAATTTTACCAGTTTTAGGTTCCCCCGGCATTTTTTCTAGAATAATAAATATTTTGTCTTAAAATTTGGGAAATGATAGCGAACATGCTAACGGACGTTCCTACACACTTTTTTTGTAGGTTAATTCAAAAAAGTTTTAATTTAGCAAAATGTGATTAATTTGCATAGCGCTTAGAGAATAGTATCAATTTTTTCAGTGTTAGATTTCCCCGGTTTTATTCCTAGGATAAGAAATACTTTCCTTTTAAAATCTGGGAAATGATAGCGAACATGCTAACGGATGTCCCCACACACTTTTTTTGTGTTTTTTTTTATCAAAAAATTTTTGATATTGCTAACAACGTGCGTGTGTATTTCGAGGTTATGTGTGTTACAGTTCACTTGAGCGTTACTTCCAAATTCACAATATTTTTGGCCGAAAACTTTGGACTTACAAATAAACATAGTAACTAATCTCCCGGAACTAACCTTGTTTGCAAGCAATCAAAAAAGTTTATTTCATGAATAACTTCCAGATTATCGGAAAGGCAGAGATGAAAAACGACGTAACCTCAAAATAATGCATAAGCATAAAATTTTTATTCTGTACAATACATTTTTTTGATATTATCCCTAAAAAAGGAGTCTCCGGGGACGTCCGTTATGATATTTTATAGCATCTCCGAATTCAGTTTTTAAAAATTTTAATTTTTGTGGAAAAAATCCGGGTATACTGTAAGTATCACACGCCATTAAGCACCTATAAGTATGTCACAGGCCTTCCGCCACGCGCAGCAGCGCTGGCTCGCGAGCCGCCAAACGCTGCTTTTCGGAGTCGGAAAAAACATGCGCGACATAATTGTTTGGAGTAGTAAGTTATTGTGGATTGTATATCTTAATTTGAACTTTCAGTGGAGTCCTTTTCCTCTTAAAATTACTCAAAAAATACTATGAAATTTCTTTCATACGCAAAAAATGCTTTTTTGATTACTTAAACGCTTGGCTCCTAGATTAATAGATCAGCAGGCCATGTTGGTAGACCTTGACACAGATACGAGTGCATATTTAGCACATGACGCCGTCAGGCCCTGCCGGCACTGTGCAGGAAAATTGCTATCTGGGAATCTGAGTAAAATAAAAAAAATCTTTAAGATGCACATTTCATACGATTTGAAACGCGATTGAAACGCGGCCAATCGTTTCTTGTTTCCTGGGTAGTGACTGGTCAAAGAAATAATTTAAGGTTGCATCACTATCGCTTTTCCAACGTCACGTGGGGGCGGGAAGGCGCCCCTGTGATTGGTCAGATGAATAATGCTAGCCCCTAACTCTTGCCAACGTCTTGTGGCGAGGCTAGAATGCATTCCTGTGATTAGTCACAAATAATGTCATATATATTTTATTGTACATAATTCTTGTAATTTAATCGAATAATGGATTGTTTACCTAGCCTCTCGGGTTTAGGAGTTATTTATTTTATAATAAATTATTTTTACCGTTACTGTAAGTTGTTTTTACACCTATTTTTTATGCATAACCTTTTTTATGGTTTTTTTATAACACTTTTTGGACAGTTTACATTCTGTTCCACCCACCCACGGAGTAATAATAAGGAGACCGGTAATAGATTTTTTGCTTTCACGATGATTCATTTTGATAAAAAGAGAGATACTTCGGGTTTCAATCGTGTAAAAAACTACGAATTGTTTGCCGACGTTTCGTGAACATTGCAGTTCACATTTTCAGGGCTGACCAGAAACTGAGGTATCAGGTCATGATGTTCTTAGGTATACTTTCTACGATGCCTGTGACAATTATTGCATTTAAACAAAATGCTCACAAGGAAGGGGACATGCGCACTGTGATTCACTATTACCTTTTCTCCTGTGAGAAGTGTGCGAGTGAGTGCCAGTGCTTGACAACCACAACAATATATTACCTAATATTATACTGTCACATTATTCAATCTGCACATTTTATATCATTTAATGATTACAATTAAATCTGTATTACTTACCCATACTTTGCAGGTCACAATTTGTCAACTTCATTCTGTACAAAAACACAGAAATAAATAAGCACGTATATTGACAAACTCAATTGATAATATTCACATGAACATAACCTCAGTATTTAGTTGTCATTCAACAAGGGACTCACTCGCACATTTCTTGCGGGAGAAAAGGAGATAGAAAATCAAAGTGCGCATGTCCCCTTTCCGGGAACATTGGGTTTAAACGCCTAAGTCTGTCAATAAATGTACAGTTAGGGCAGTAAAAACTCGAGACACTTTGTACAGCATGATCGGTCTCCTTATTAATACTCCGTGAACCCATCCCCATTTAAAAACTGACATCTATCCAGCAGTCCCAGTCGTTTTTTAATTCACTTCTAGAATACCACCTTGATCAAAAAGTTTTAGGACTCGTCACCATGTGGCGCTCTCGTTCGGCCGATTTCAATTCTTCTTTTTTTGTTCTGTTGCTAGAAGTGTCATTGACGTTCTGTCCAGTGATCCCAGATCTGAAACGAGATGTGGTCCAATACCATGACAGGGCTATGTCCATATGAATATAGTAGGAGACGATGACTGGGTTGCGCGTGCAACCCATTTATCCTCTTCTGAATTTGAAAACTCGAAGTTGCACGATTTCTGTTCGGAAAACTTCGGTGTTTCTATTTATATCTCTATCCGCTTTAAATAAAAATCAAGAGATTGGGATTTTAATATTTCTAGGTTTCGATGCTGGCGATTTTCATGATTTGAATACTTCGCGCGCCTCTTTATATGCGCATATTTTGAGGTTATGTTATTTCAAGTATAAAATATAAATAC
>NC_046662.1:123707809-123716136 GCF_010883055.1 Belonocnema kinseyi
TTAATCATAATATTATAATTATGTTATAATATTCTGGTTCATATCCTGATCCGCATTTAAAAGAAGTTAAAGAAATTGACGATTTTAATGATATTTGAATATTTCGCACAATTTAAAAATGTATATGCCTTATCAGAATATTAATACCGTGATTGATATTTTGTTGTATATTATATTGTGTTCATTATATTTTATATTTTATATTGTGTATATTATTGTACATAATGAAAGTAAATTATATAATTAAGTATGTGATATTATAAATACGAGACCGATCGTGCGCTCGCACGCGCATGTTTTTGTCATTTAAGATATTTTGTAAGTATTTATGAATTTTTTTTACAATTTGGACTAATTCAAATTAATTCAAAACAATCTAAAGCAATTTGTCAATCCTCTTAAACCCTTTTTAATCTGTCTTTCAACCTCAAATTAAATTTTAATCTCAATGCATGTTTCAAAACCCAAAATGCAATCCAAATGGACCCGAGGTTCACTTATCAATCCTTATTCACTCTTGCATCAGCACCAAATTCAACAGGAACGCATCCGGAATCCATTTTTCTATCCGTGCCGCCAATTCTCTCAAATAAATGGGACTTTTTGAATTAAATCCAATGAATCTGACATCAGTCCGAATGAATAAGTGTGAATCTAAAAGCAAACCGAATGAATCACAATCCGATTGGGAAAAACTTTTCCTCTATCCGAGTGAATTGGAAACCAATCCAAACTTAATTTTGATTCCTTTCAAATCCGGGCGTATATATAAACTTTATTCTTGAAACAACTTTTAATCACTTTCAAGCCGTCCGCCTAACACAATTAGGACACATATCGAAAAAACCTGGTCTGTCCCAGGTTTTTCGGAAAAAGTATAGTTCCAAGCCTGGGGTGGAACCGGGTTTTTTTGGAAGTGTGCTAGAAAATCTAAAAAATATTACGTTTTTTTGTGTATATTTTAGTGTTATCCGGAAATCAGAATATGTGTCAAGTTTCTTTAATATTAATACGAATTTTTATTCATTATTAATTTTTTAAGTATGACTTTTTTCAGTGCTCGCGCATTTTTCACTGTTTTCAAGATAAATCAAAATTATATTATTTATTCAAATTTAAATAAATCTAATGGGTTATTTTGACTTTGTCCACAATAGTACTGCTCTGCAAGCTCCTTAACATTTGTTTGTTGTTCATGTATCACTGATCGTTCGCTATATAATTCAAAAAATGTTATTATTGTTTGGAATAAAATTTGTTTTATTCATTAATTTAATTACAATTGTTTGAGAATACCCCTCTGCAAAATCCTTAGAATGTAATAAGTTTTCACGATTCTATACACGTTTTTAAAATAAATCATATTTCAGATTTTTTAATTTGATAAAATCTATTTATTGCTTTAGATCGGAGTGACCGAGAATCAACCCCCTTTTGAATATGTCGTCGGATTCCGCTCCTCCCTCACCATCTTTAAGCTAACTAAAAATTTACATTTTTTGAGGTATTTAAAAAATCCTTTAATTGAGCTACTTCGTGTTGGTTGAAAATAAACCCACTCTGCAAAAACATTTGAATCTACTTATTTTTCACGTTTCTTTGACCGCTGTCAGTTTCTGTTTGTTTCTCGCCATTTTTAAGACAACCCAAAAATTTCATTTTTTTGTATTAAAAAAAAAATTTATTGGGTTAGTTCATGTATTTCGAAAACAAAACCTTTCTTTAAAAACCTTCAAATTTTGATATACAGCGATTCCCTTCATCAAAAACCTGAAAATTTTTTTGAGTTTTCACGTATCTGTGAAACTTTTAGAGGTAATTCAACATTTTTTTTTAAATTGTATGAATTTGTTTACTGGTTTACTTTGAGGTGGCTGAGGTGCACCCCCCTACACCAAACCTCTAAAAATGTTTTCAGTTTTCCCGTATCTCTCACCCTCTTCATGATAACTCAACATTTTTTTTATTTAAAACAAAATTTTTTATTGAGTTAGTTTGTGTAGGTCAAATACAATACGCCTATGTAAAAACCTTAACATTTTTGTTGAACGCGATTCCCCCTTTGGAAACCCTGAAAATATTGTCAGTTTTCGCTTATTTTTAAGCGCTTTTAAGATAATTCAAAATTTTCACTTCTTCAGGGGGGTATTTCAAAAATATTTGTATTGGGTTATTTTAACTTGGTGGAGGATAAAATCTATCTTCAAACCCCTTAAAATCGACTTAATTTTCATGTTTCCATGACCGCTTAAAAAAAATTAAAATGTTGATTTTTTAAATGTTGAAAATTTGTTTTTTTGTTTAGTTTCGGGTGCCTGAGGATCATCCCTCATCTTCATTTTTTGTTTGTATTTAAACAGTCTTTTTATTTGGTCAGTTCGCTTTTTTTGAAGATAAACCCCGTCTTCAAAAACTCTAAGATTTATTTAGTTTTCACGTTTCTCTGGCCGTGTTGAAGATAACTACAAATTTGCATTTTTTTTAGTTTAAAATTTTTTTACTGACATAGGTTGGAGTGGCCAGAGACCATCCCCCTTTAGTAAGCCTTAACAATATTGTCAGTTTTCGCGTCTCTCTCGTCGATTTCAAGATAACTCAAAATCTTTATTTTGTTTTCCGTTTTAAAAACAATTTTTTCCCTTTTAATTTTTTTTTAAATATTTTAATATTTCTTTCAATATTTTCATAATATTTCTTTACACACACTGATTTTCCTATATAGTTCGTCGTACAGAGAGTACGCGTTAAACTCAAACTGCGCGGTCTTATTAACAAAATGGTGGAATTGAGCGGTAGCGTGACTTGAACGAAACGGGGCCCTCAAGTGGCTAGACCATGTATTTTATTAAATCACGGTTTAACGCGCCACGTGCCTTCCCTGAGAGCAACTCCACCAATAAGGAATCTCTGATTCACACATTTTTGCATTACTCTTTTTCGAGATATTTCGATGATTTCGATATTATATAGGTATGATATTTTTAGAATAGAATATATAGAATAGAGTAGAATTTGTTGTCTTCATTGTATACTTTTACAAGTTTTTACAATATTTTTACGCTTTCTTAAATTTTCAAATAAAACGAATCTACATATTTTATCTCTTAGAATTTTTACCTGAAAAGATAATAATTAAATCATTATATATTTCTGTATCTATTTTACAGTTGCTCTTGTCCTTAGGCTATATTACTCCTCTAAATTACTATTTTCTTCGATATTATAATTATATTAATATTAATAAGCTGTAAATGATTGTGCTGGAGTTTTGAAGCGTTTGATTGATCTATTAAACTAAAAAAGTTTAAATAGCCTCCAGACTTTCGAAATTATAGAATTTTTTTTATGAGAATCATTTGGACTTAAACAATTACAAACTGCAGCTTCCTAGAATTTGGTTATATTATACTTTTTTCAGGACTAAGTGGGACTTAGATTTTTAAGATTTAAAATTGCTATCAATTTAAAAAAGTGTTCATATTAATTTTTGTACTTGATTGTACTTATTATTTGCAATTGTTTTATTTTAAATGATTCTCATAAACAAATTTTCTAATTTCGAAAGGCTACCTAAATTTTTTCGGTTTAATAGAAAAATTCAACCTCAAACGCTTAAAACTCTAGCACAATCATTTACAGCTAATTAATATTAATTTTGTTAATATTAATATCTGTTGAGATAATAATATTGTAATTATAATATCATTTATAGTTAATTATATATTATATTAATTCTATAATAATGTACCCTGATTATAATTCTTTTTTGAAATTGTCATGCCTTAACTGAAAATTTCAATTATTTTGTGGCATTCCTTGTCCCAGATCTGATATACAATTTTCTCAAAAAATCTCTTATCCAATTCAGAAATACATACAATTGCTTTGAAAATTTTCCTGTTCCAATTCAAAATTCAGGGTGAAATTAAAAATTTCAAACTTTTAAATATGAAAACGATTTATTTGAGGTGGACATCTTTTGAATTTTAAACTTTAAAAAATTGAGGCTTGAGCAATTTTTAATTCAGAAATATTTCAGTCAAACGCTCAGTAATTCATACGTATAAAATACAAACTTTTAACACCTTTTAATTTTACCATTTTTTAATCAAATTATGTTAAAATACGAAATTACCAATTTAAAATTTTATGACTTTAACATTTTAGAGATTTCTGGTTTAAAAATATGAATTATGCTATTATTTTTAATGTTCAAAATGATAATACTTCAAGAAAATGTCAGTTCGATTACCGATTTTTTACACCGATTTTTTAACTAAAAACTTTTTTAAATAAAAGTTAAATTGTTTTTTTTTAAGTTGTTCCAGATTAATATTTTGGATTGTTATTTATAGATAAAAATTTGAGTTTACCAATTGAAAATGTTAGAAATTAACTTACTATCAAAATAACTGAATTTTCAAGTAAACGAAAAAAGGAAAAAAGAAATTTCCAACAAAATAGTTGCATTTTTAACCAGAAAGATGAATTTTTTAACTGAAATTAATAATCTTTAATCAAAAACTGAAATTTTTGCAAACTTGTTTAAACTTTAGCCAAGTAGTTGAAATTTTAACTAAAAAATGGTGTATTCTAAAACAAAAAAGTTTAATTCAACAAAAAAAGACTAATTTGACAGAAAAATTAATGAATTCTTAATCAAAACAAATAGATTTTCAGTCAGACAGTTGAGTTTTTATACATAAAAGATGAAATTTCTCCCAAACCAGATGAATTTTCAAACCCGAAAGACAAATTTGCTACAAAACAATTGAATTTTAAATCCGAAAAAATTAATTTTAAAAATTTCGTTTTCAAACAAACAGATACATTTTCAACTAAAATTATAAATCTTCAACAAAAAAAGGTTTACGTTTTTTATGAAAAACTGTCGAACTCATCCAAAGAGACAAATTTTTTACAAAACAGTTGAGTTTTCAGTCAATAGTTTTTAACTAAAATGATGAATCATCAAAAAGAAGATAAAAGTTTCTTTCATTAAAAACAATTGAATTGATCCAAAAAATTACATTTTTTACCAAATATTTTACTTTTCAGTCAAGAAAAAAATTTGTTTAAATTCTTTACATGTAATGCAAATTACACGTGTGTTCAACGTGAATTTAATTACATTAAAAATTATTTCTTAGCATAATTATATATGTTTTAGTTAAAAAATTGGTTTAATCGTTCAATTTTTAATGTTAGGAACTGAAATTTTCTTGAAGTATTATCATTTTGATCCTTAAAAATAATAGCGTAATTTATATTTTATAACCAGAAATCTCTAAAATGTTAAAGTCATAGAAATTTAAAACTGGTAATTTCGTATTTTAACATAATTTGATCAACAAAAATTTCAAAATTACAAGGTGTTAAATGTTTTTATTTTATACGTATGAATTATTGAGCGTTTGAATGAAATATTTCTGAATTAAAAATTTGTAAAGCTTCAGTTTTAAAAGTTTAAAATTCCAAAGATTTCCACCTCAAATAAGTCATTTTCAGATTTAAAAGTTTGAATTTTCCAATTTCACCCTGAATTTTGAATTGGAACAGGAAATTTTTCAAAGCCATTGTATGTATTTTTGAATTGGATCAAAGATTTTTTGAAAAAATTATAATTCAGATCTGGGACAAGGAATTCTACAAAATAATTAAAATTTTGAGTTAGGACATGAAAATTTGAAAAAGAAGTATAATCAGGGTACATTATAATAGAATTAATATAATATATAATTAACTATATATGATATTGTAATTATAATAATATTATCACAACAGATATTAATATTAACAACATTAATATTAATTAGCTGTAAATGATTATGCTAGAGTTTTAACCGGTTGAAGTTAAATTTTTCTATTGAACCGACAAAATTTAAATAGCCTTTCGAAATTAGATAATTTATTTATGAGAATCATTTCAAATTAAACAATTACTAATTATAAGTACTAACAAGTACAACATTCTGTATTAACACTTCTTAAAATTGCTAGCAATTTTAAATCTTAAAAATCGAAGTCCCACGTAGTCCTGAAAAAAGTATGATATAACCAAATTCTAGGAAGCTATAGTTTGTAATTTTTTAATTCCAAATGATTCTCATAAACAAACTTTATAATTTAGAAAGTCCGGAGGCTATTTAAACTTTTTTGGTTTAATAGATAAATCAAAAGCTTAAAAACTCCAGCAGAATAATTTACAGCTATTTATTATCAATATTAATATGATTATAATATCGAAGAAAATAGTGATATAGAGGAGTAATATAGCCTAAGGACAAGAGGAACTGTAATATAGACACAGAAATATGTAATGATTTAATTATTATCTGTTCAGGTTAAAATTCTAGGAGAGTAAATATGTAGCTTCGTTTTATTTGAAAATTAAAGAGAGCAAAAGAATATTGTAAAAACTTGTAAAAGTATACAATGAAGACAATAAATTCTATTCTATTTTATATATAATTAGAATATCACCTACTTAATTATATAATTTATTTTCATTATGTACAATAATATACACAATATAAAGTATACAATATAATGAACACAATATAATATAGAACAAAATATTAATCACAGTATTAATATTCTGATATTGCATATATATTTTTATTATAAAATTGTGCGAAATATTTAAATATCATTAAAATCGCCAATTTCTTTAATTTCTTTTAAATGCGGATCAAGATATAAATAAGACTTATGATATAACATAATTATAATATTGTCATTAATTATATATTTATATATATATACCTGGAAATATTAAAATCCCGATATCTTGATTTTATTTTAAAGCGGATAGAGATATAAATAGAACCGCCGAAGTTTTCCGACCGGCAATCGTGCACCTTCGAGTTTTCAAATTTAGAAGAGGAGAAATGGGTTTCGCACGCTACCCAGTCATCGTCTCCTACTATATTCACACGGACATAGCCCTATCATAGTATTGGACAACGTCTCGTTTCAGATCTGGGATCACTGGTTCTGTCAGATTTTTAGCTTGATAATTTGACATTGGTCGAAGTGACGCCGTATTGTGTACATCTATCTTTGTGTGTGTTTTCGATTTTTCACCAAAAAAATGTCATTGACTTTGCAGAATGCCATCGTTATCCGTGAGCATTTGACTAAAAACGGAACGAATACCTTCCAACAACCACCGAATTCACCTGATTTGGCTCCCTGCGACTTTATCCTATTCGGTTGACTCAAGAAACCGCTCCTCGGAACGCGTTATAGCACCCGAGATAAGGTCATGGGAAAATCGAAGATGGCTCTGATAGCTATACCGCAAATTGATTATCAAAAATGTTTCGAGGATTGGATCAAGCGCTGGCATAGCTGCGTTGCAGTCGATGGGGAGTACTTTGAAGGGGACAAGATTATGATGAATATACTTGTATTTTTGATTTTTAAAATAAAGTCAGGTAAACTTTTTGATCAAGTTGGTATGAACAGAACCCTAACTCTTTTCGTGTATCGAGTATTTCGATTTTTCTTTTTACAAACATGATTTTTATCAGTTTTGACCTTGAAAGTTATATTTTCAGGTATTTGCATGACTTTATACGTAATTTGCTTTTACTTCGTATTTTTCTCTTCACGAAAAGCAGCCAGCAATGTAGACTCCACCTTTTTACTGACTGAAAATAGAATTTTCTTGGAAATATGAATTGCAATTACTCACAGCGAAATATTAAAAAATTGTTCAATAAAAAAAATGCCTCGCATAGTTCAGCAAAGGATACAAATGATAAACAATTTGAAGAAATATTTTATAAATCAATTTTGATGTCAGACAGTTTTTTTGGAACTTGCATGTGAAAAAGTATTACATAATTATTTTATTTAGAAAAACCTCCAGCGGTAATGTTTTTCCGTATCGTAATAGGGAGCTGACCGAAGATGCGAAGATACAATAATGTGTATTTTGCAACAATGACTATAAGCAAACGTGCTGCCGAGCTATGAACAACAGATTTTCCATTGCACTATTTCTGATTTTTATTTTATTTCTTATTGTTGTTTGCGAATATTTCTTAAACTAAAACTGGTCAAAAGGGTTCTTTTCAAATGGGCGTATATACACATAAAAAATTATTTCATGTAGGCTGCAACCACCTAACGCGTTCGCTCCCAAAAATGGCATGCACATTTTGCATCTCAATTTTCATGATTCAGTGGAGAAAAAATTCAAACAGATAGGATTTTTTTAAAGCATTTCCATATATGTAAAATAACAAATATTACTGTTAATCTTCATAAGCGTTATCTTTTATTCGAAAATTATACATTTTCAGGATGGGGGGGGGGGG
>NC_046662.1:123716149-123717411 GCF_010883055.1 Belonocnema kinseyi
TGTTTAAACAAATAATAATTGTTTAGAAAACAGAAAAGTAGATTATTAGATTTGAAATTCTTTAAATTTTAATTTTACCGTACAATAATAATTTATGCACATATGCAATTAATACACATATCTATCAGTACATCACAAAGACTTCAATGATTTCACAAAGTTTGTAAGAATTTCAGAAATATGCCAAGTACATCGAAAATATTATCAAAACATTTCAATGATTTTCCAAACATTTTTACAAATATTACCAAATATTTCAAGATATAAAAAAAAATATTTTGCAAAGATTTCGGATAGAAATCCGAAAAGACAGATCAAATATTTGAAATATATAGCAAAGATTTCAGATAGGTTTGACGGATTTCATGGACTTCAATGATTTCTCAAATATTTCTACAATTTCGAAAATATTTCCAAATATTTAAAAAATATTTTAAATTTTCGACAAAGATTTCAATAAATTTCTCAGGATAGAAATTAAGAAAAGTTCAGGTACATTTTTGGAAATACTTCAAACAATCTGATGAATTTAATCATTCGATTTCAGAGGTGGGCAAATCAATACTTAGCCTCTCCCTGGTCGATTGCTGAGGGGGCACTGCCCCCTATGTTAGCAAAGACGATTTTTTTCAACTTTGTCAGAATTAATGATTTTTAAAGAATAAAAACAAATTTTACCTGTTTGCATTTTTTTCTCTGATAAATAATTAAAATTGAAATTTTCCTGGAATTAATTACACAATTAACGAATATTGAGAGTAACATTCCTTAATTAATTACCTTCTTGAATTAATATTTTCAGTTGACTACAAAAGGAAATAATTTTAACAACTGTTAATCCCTAAAGTTTGCCTTTTCATGGGAAAGATTGCTTTTCTTTTAACCCTACACGGATCCTGCGGGCGACAAATGTGCCCCACGTGAAATTCAATTAATTCTCCTGAGCAAATATCTCTGATTTTTTTGGTGCAGACCGTAACCATAATTCAGTTCGATTATCCTAGAGTGCGGTGAAGTGGTTGATGTTACCGGTTGTTCGCTGTCTGGCAAGTAAAAAGCAAATGCTAAACGCTTGGGGCACATTTGTCCCCCAGAGGATCCGTTACGTTCGACTTTCATCACGTTAAGTCAATGTCATTTTTTCATGTAAATGAACGCATTGGCGTATATTTACAGTATATCATTGTATTTTAATGCTTCAATTTTATTTTTTGTAATTTAAGTGAAAATTATATGTAAAAAAGACTAAAAATGTTATATTT
>NC_046662.1:123717511-123721314 GCF_010883055.1 Belonocnema kinseyi
CTTATAAATTCCAATAATAAATCAATTAATAAATAATTAATAAATAATTTTTTTTCTCATCCAAGATGTCGAGAATGTACGAACTAAAAAGTGCGGATGTTGTGACTGTAGTGTCGCAGGAAAGAGAGAAGTTGCAACCGACCTGTATGTGACGAACATAGGGCAGTCTTGTGCAACCGCTTTTTCATTGAAAAAAACTTTTTCTTAAGTTTTTTATCTTGATTTAAATGAAACCATCTTATTTTTCACCCGAAAACAAAAAGATTGACCTATTATACATTCAAATTATTTATAATAATAAGCATTCTGCCCGTACTTCTGATATTTCTCATTTTTTCAATTTTCTAACTTCGAATGTTCAAACAAATGTGCTTTTTAGAAGAAACCTAATTATAACCTACACTACCTTAAATTGCAATTTATGCCCTTCAAAATGGCATTTGAAATTTCAAAATTAGTTAATTAGAAAAAGAATGACATGATTTTTTCAAAAAAATGTCAAAAACACGATTTTTCGCGATTTTTATTTGTTCAAACATTTTTTTCAGCATTTTAAATTAATTTAAACGGGATGTTATATACACAAATCTTTTCAACATTAAAAAATGAAGAGAATGGTGTATATTAACATCTGATCCCGAGGAAAGAAAAAGATTGTACACAAGGAATCCAAATAGGGGACATTTGTCACCCACAGGATCCGGTGAGGGCAAAAAAATGTATAGGATCCGTCTAGGGTAATAGAATTTTCTTCGGAAACGGAACAAATTGAAGCACTTGAAATGCAAGATATGCGTGCCATTTTTTCGGAGCAAACGCTTTGTGTCCTTGCCGCATACACAGACTGATTTTTTACGTGTACGTCCTTTTCAAAAGAGTCCTTTTGGCTGGTTTTAGTTTCAGAAATATTCGCAAACAAAAATAACGAAATAAAATGAAAATCGGAAATTGTGTAATAAAAAAATCTATGGTTCAGGGATCTCGGCAAATCGGGCTATCTAGATGGGGCCCAAGTGCAGCGTCTAGTTAGATAACCCAGTCTGGCTTCAATAGCGCTGTCCCTCTACCCACACCACGCCCGTGTTTTCCCTTCTGTAATCGTTCGAAAAGTTGAGTGAAAACTTTCATAAAACGGTCAAACACTGGGTTTGTTGATTCCTCGCGAGTGAAAATAAAACTGTCAATAATGGCTTCGTCCTCCTTTGTGCATATGACTCTTGAACAATTGATTGAAAGACAGATTTAATCGTTCAAAACAATAGATCGGTATTGCAACTCGGCAAAACAAGTTCTCGGTGATCAACTCGCAGTAGCGGCTTTACAAAATCGGTTGCAAGTGCTACGAGACACTTGGGAGTCGTGTGTTGCCGCGGATGCTCAAAGTCATCTCTTAAAGTCAAATGATAACCCAACATCGTCAGATAACACCACTACCAACTATCAACATCCCTACATTTTTTGGTAAGCTAACAGACGAAGCTTCGTCATTGCTAAAAAATATTCCACTTACGGAAATAGCTTCGATTCTGCGTGGGAGCGTTTGAAAAATCGATTTGATAATTCTCGCGCAATTATTCAAGCTGAATTAAAAGCCCTTTTTGCAATTCAGTCAATGAAAAGTGATTCCGTTGTTGTCTTAAAATTAATTCGCAATATTGTTACTTGACTTATAAAATTACTACCCTGATCGGTATGAATTATTTCTGGGCATCCAAATCGTGAAAAAAATTGTTCGGCAAGGGCTGTAGCTATAGTTGTTGATTCGGTATTTTTTAAAGGTATTGCGTCCGAATATTTTGTGAGATTATCCTGAATAGTAAGAACGTATTTGTTTCCTAGTTCGGTTTCAGGTAAAGGACCTACAATATCTATCTGAATTTTTTCGAAAGCATTTGAAGGCGTGTCAGTGATTTTCATTGGAAATTTTGTTTTTATTCTAACAGTTTTATTAACCTTACATGTCTCACAGTTTCTTACAAATTCTCTAATTTGTTCGCGCATGTGAGGCCAATAAAAATTTTCTCGGATTCGTTCGGAAGTTTTAGTAGAACCTTTATGACCTCCTGTACTGGATGAATGAAATTCGGTAATTATCTTTTTCCAGTCAGTTTCAGGTGGAATCTCTATTTCGCCATAACAAACGTTAATTTTATAATCCCCTTTACCTAATGTGTCTCGTAATTTATCCTCAATAACTTTCCAAGACACCTGATTTAAACCATTACCAACTCGTGAGATGCTAACGGGTTGAATATTTAGTTCATCCATTGCATATTTAAGGCCTGTAATTGCATTAGAAATGTACTGAACAAGTAGTTTGGAATCGAAAGATTCCTTGATTATGAGAAAGAAGACACAGTATTCGCCATATCTGTGAACAATAACATTTCCTACTTCACGATTTTCAAGATTTTCCAGTTTCAAATCATTGTGATTTATTCTGTTTTCATTCAAAAGTTCGCGGCTAATCTCTGTAGTTAACTTACAATCTGTCGGAATGAATAAAATAAGATTATCATCACGCATGAATAGTTTATCTTTAAAAATTTTTATGCAGGTAAATTCCGAATTTAGATCAGGTAAGTCACTACTATTTTGCATAGATTCTACGAGATTATCTTTGGCATTTTGATCTATTGGAAAGCATTTTCCACGAGAAACAATGACATTTGGATAGCGACATGCTCTAAAACATCCTAAGCTTTCATGTAAATTTTTAGAGGGAGGTTCCAAACTACCAGCGCTGACCCCAAAAGAAGATTCAGGATTCATCTTATGCTCGTGAAATGAAACGTCATCGTTGGTGTGGTTTACTGAATCTGAGGATGAATGACCAGCTCGAGAGTTCTCCTAATCATAACTATCATAGTGAAGGTTCTTATCGTGACCGACTGTCTCAGGGTCATCCGCCGGTGCGGTGCAACCTACAACACCCGCCGACGTTCCTGTGGCAGCCAATTCGGTCATTTCACAATCATAATCAATGCAATGAGGGTTCTTATCGCGACCAACTGTCTCAGGGTTAGCCGCCGGTACGGTGCAACCCACAACACCCGCCGACGTACCCGAGGCAGCCAATTCGGTCGTCTCCCAGTCGCCGAAATCAACAGCCGTAACATAAACATTAAGCGGTTTATCCTCAGAGCTGGAAAAGTCATCCCCTTCGTCAGCTGTGTCATATTTGTTATCTGAGTCGCTGATAAGCACGTTGCAGTGATAAGATTTGCCTATTGTTACGTCAGGTAATAAATTAGTTTCATAGTCTATTTCGGTGTAATCATTATTTTGAAAATGTTGTCCTATAAATTCGTCAATTTCGTTCGATCCTGGAGTGAAATTCCGCATAGTTAATATCTTGTGAATCCCGGAAAATTCAGGATCTAAAGGATCGAGACTATCATTTAATATTTCGGGGGGTGTGTCATCGTTCACGTCAAATTTCCTCTCTTTTTCGTCAACAGCGTTTCTTGAAAGCGCGTCAGCATTAGTATTAGCTGTACCCTTTTTATAGATTACATTGAATTCGAAATCTCCTAATTTGAGACGCCAGCGAAGCAATTTGGAACCAGGATTTTTAATATTGTGGAGCCAAATCAGTGGGCGATGATCCGTTACAAGAGTAAATTTACGCCCGTACACGTAGGGTCTGAATGTCTCTACACAATACACGATAGCCAAAAGTTCTTTCTCTATTGTAGAACAATTTACTTCAGTGTCAGATAGAGTACGCGAGGCATATGCAATAGGAAGATCTTTTCCAATGTATCCCTGACTAAGAACACCCCCTATTCCATAGTTAGAAG
>NC_046662.1:123721414-123723098 GCF_010883055.1 Belonocnema kinseyi
AAACTGTTTAATATTTTTTGCGTTTTTAGGTCGTGGAAATCTTCGAACAGCTTCTACCTTTTTAGGGTCGGGTTTAACCCCGTCACGACTAATAACATGGCCTAAAAATCCTACTTCTTATCGAAGGAAGGAGCATTGTTCGGGCTGTAATTTTAAATTAGCATTTTCTAGACATTCCAATAGAGTTCTGAGTTTTCGCGTGTGCTCCTCCAAAGAATTGGCATATATGACGATATCGTCCATATATACAAACAATTCTACCCCTTGAAGACCGACTAAAACCTTATCCATTATCCTTTGAAATGTGGCCGGTGCATTCTTAAGGCCAAAAGGCATTCTATTAAAATGAAAATTACCAAAAGGAGTTGAAAACGCGGTTTTGTGTTTAGAATTGGGATCCTTTTTCACCTGATGAAAACCAGATGCTAAGTCTAATATAGAAAAATATTTAGCGTTACCTAATTGGTCGAGAATGTCGGAAATGGTTTTTTCATTGAGTTGACGATAATCAATTACCATTCTCCATTTCTTGTTGCCTTTCTTATCGGGTTTTTTTGGAACAATCCACACAGGTGAGTTGTATGAGGAATCAGAATCTTCAGCCAAATTATCTCTCAATAAATCACCAGTTTGATTAAGCATTTCTTCATTATGAATTTCGGCAGATCGGTATTGCCTAACGAAAATCGGTGCTTCATCTACAGTACGGATAGTATGTTCTATTGCATTAGTCGCCCCAAGTACATCTCCCTTGATAAAGAATCGATAGGGATATTCAGAAAGTGGTCCTATCAAACTTTCCTTTTCTGCCCAATTTAAGTCTCTAAAATCCAACAAATTTAAGACCTTATCTAGACGTTCTTCATAGAGTTTGACCCTTTCATTTATATTTTCGGCAGATGAGGAGAGGGAAAATTTTTCATTAGTTTCAAATTCCTGTAATTCCACGGATGGTAAAATTATCTCTATATCATGAAAGGTACTATTTATTGCAAAAACTTTAACAACACCATCTGCTGAATTTACCAAATTTTCTCCAATGAAAACTCCAGTTCCTGCATCAATTTTCGTTAAATAACCTTCTTTTATTTCAGGATTAGTGACTCAAGTGTAATTAATTTTCGTGTTCGCGCTGGTAATTTGACACTAACAGTCTGTATATAATTAATATTTTCTAATTTTAGTCGTAGCTCTTCATCTGAATAAGTCATGGTGGCTTTATTTTCCCTTAAAAATTTCATGCCCGAGATTCCACATGAAGATATAGGGAAATTATTTTTAACTAAATGAAATATTGTATCCTTTCCTTCAATTTTAATGGTAACAGCTCCACGTGTTTTCAACATACCGTGACCAATTTCGGTTAAGAAATAAATTTGAGATTTATTTTTACGCAATTTACCTTTTATACATTTTTCTTTTAAAAGATTCAATTCGCAACCTGTATCAATGAGAAAAATAGCATTACCGGTATGAAAATGTTGAGAGTTTATTTTTACCGTTGGGAATCTTGTTGCGCCCCCTTCGTTAATTGTGGGGACGGCCCTGAGGGTTGGCGCGCTGTCGAATTCTTCCAGCTCGGCGTGGCACCCTGGCGGCGAGCCTGTTGGGAGTTTAAAGGCATGTTAGGTTTTTCCGATTTTACCTCCCCTTCTAAGCGTTCTAATTTCTTTTCCGCTTCCTC
>NC_046662.1:123723198-123737230 GCF_010883055.1 Belonocnema kinseyi
TTCACAGGATAATAGTTAATAGTTCTCAAAGGTTTTACGCGGCGTGACCACGAAATTTTACATGTTAAACATTTCGAATTTATTCCGGTCAATCCGATCCCGCACGAGCCCCCAATTGTAACAAGCTGAAATCTACCTTCTGCTGGCTCGTTGTCTGATTGGTGGGTTCAGTATGAATTGTGAACCATTTATATGGAACCGGGAAAATATTTAATTTGATAACAATAAATCATGAAACATTTAATTGCAGTAATAAAAGTCATTTATGTATTTTTCAATCAAGTTAGGCTACGTCCGGATTGACAAAATGCAAAAGATTTAAAGGATATTACCCCGAGTCAGGTCGACGAGTACCTACTCCGAGGGAATCAAGAGTTTTTCTATTCTCCTTCTCTCGTTCACCGTGTCACGATCTTTTTAAAACTCCCTCTTCGCTCGCACTACTCTTTTCTCTTTTTCACTCACACATGCATCTTTTTACTCTTTCACCCAATCATAGCACATCATTAACATACATAAACATGCGTCATTCCCACTCTTTTTAATGATTCACAAATCGAGCCCCTCTAGTTCTCCATGGTTGTGCCGTGTTTGAACTCACCATCTCAATATCAATTCTGAGAAACCCAACATGAAAATATGTCGCCCAAGAAGTCGCTATCGCTAGTTAAATTAAACATACGCAAATATTCGGCGCCAAATAATATCTTTGTTGGTTCGTTCTTTAATCGCTAGCATTTGATTTCTTTTATTCGATACATTAGTATAAACCTAACATCCGGACTTCACCTTATCTTAAGACTAAACATGATCAATACTGACATACAATAATTATTTCTTAACTTATGCGTCGTAAATCGTACACAAAAATTCTGGAACTTTTGCTGACCTAATTTCCTGCGATCTGAGATAATTATAATTATTTCCTAAATTTTTGATGTATTTTTCAAATTTGTATATTTCCTTTTTCCCGCGATTTTGTCTTGCCATCTAGTGACGAAAGAGCGAGTCTATAGTAGCTCGTAACACAGGCACGTTTGTTAGCTGAGTTATTTTTAAGTTGCATTTTCAATTTAAATTAAAACCAATTTTAGCACTGTTTTTACTAATTTAGAATAATAAGTGAATACAAAAAATTAGTATTTTTCGGAAACTAAGTGTTCAATGTAGAATTTTAATCGTATTCAGTGAAAAAACACATTTCCTGTTAAAACTGTTTTTGCCAAGAAAAGAAATTTTACTATACCATATAAGTTTCAACCCACCATAAGCTAAAATGAACTTTCGTTAATGCATATGGCAAAATATTTGGTTTAAAATATGCAAAAAACGTTAATTAGAGACGATCAGAAATGAAATACAAATTCTAACCTAACTTTTAGGTTAGAATTTTTTAGATAGTAAATATTCTATGTAGAAATGAATCACAATTTATTTGAAGTTCACTTTTATGCCAAGGTAAGTTAATTGAAGCTTATAATTTGTTTAAACATATATAATATACTAAAATAATTTTTTTTTGACAAACAGTTTTAACATAAATCGCGTTTTTTCGTTATATACGATGAAAATTATACATATGTAACACTTAGTTTTTAATAAATCTTAACTGAATTCATCCACTTTGTAGTTTAAACTATGCAAAATAATTAAAAAATGGTTGTTAAGCTCAAAAAAAAATGCATCTTCAAAATCCTATCTGGTTTCGCGAGTTCACATTTTGGGCGCATTGAAAAAATATATGGCGTATTGAAGCGCAGCGGATCCCAATAGTATTATTAAAATTAACCGTCGTCTTTTAATCGATAACAAAATATTTCTTTGTGAATCGTAAAATAATCACTTCTCTGATTCACTGGTACCTCTAACTTATCGACAGCAATCTGCCATTCCTCTTTGAAATACACATTTCATACGACTTGAAATACGATTGAAACGCGGCCAATCGTTTCTTGTTTCCTGGGTAGAGGCTCTATTCGGTTACTTCGATCCGACAGGGTAGCTATATGTACACTCAAATGAACTAGAATTAAACTTAAATTGTCGAGAATTTATTGTAAATTTCTAGAATTTATTTTTAATTTGTTGGAATTCCATTTGAATCAACCATATTTACATTCAAATTGCTAGATTTTCATTTTGAATTAACTTTGATTTCATTGAAATTAACTTGAACTGATTATAGTTTATTTGTAAGGAATCTTATCTGAGGTTTTCTAATTTAGAAATTCAAAGAAGAATTACAAATTAATCAGATTTTAACATCAGGATTAAATGAGTATTCCTCGTTTTACGTATACCATAATAGTTATAATTGAGAAAATATTTTTTTTTCTTAATTTGGAGGTTAATAAGTGTAAAGGCGTTTTTAAGGATCCGTGAGAAAAGGCCCAAACGACAAAGCGGCCCGCCAGTGAGATTCGCGCAGTCGTGAAGAAGGCCCGCGAATCAGAGAGCGAGTAGGGTCGTGGTTAACATATTTTCAGTTTGTAATATTCTCTCGCTGTATAGATAAAGAAAAGCACTCTTATGAGACATTAAGAGATGGCGTTGCTTGTACTAATTTCATTAAAAAATGTTTGTTGAGTTAGTATGCGCGATTCAAAAAATCATCATATAAATTGAGGTACAAAATAGTTTGCGGTTAAAATGATGAAACGGACAAGAGCTTTGCTATTCTACAAGAATTTTTCCAAAAATTAGATTGTTCCAACAGTCAAAATTACTAAAAATTGTAAGTCGATTATTCGGTTACACCAGATCGAGCACCAGGTAGTATAATGAGTATTCTACGAGAGCTTTTTTAAAATTTAAATTTTGTGAGTAATCAAAACAATTCCAAATGGTGATTCGACGACCCGGGTGCACCAGGTCGCGTCCCAGGTAGCTAGCACGTATTCAACAAGAACTTTTTCAAAATGTAGAATTTTCCAATTGCCAAAATAACTGATATTGGTGAGTCGAGGATCCGGCTGCACCAGGTCGCGCACCAGGTAGCTTAGTACGTATTCCACAAGATTTTTTTCAAAATTCACATTGTTGCAACTGCCAAAATAACTGCCATTGGTGATTCCACGACCCGGTTGCACCAGGTTGTGCCCCAGGTAGCTAGCACGTATTCAACAAGAACTTTTTAAAAATTCAGATTGTTCCAACTGCCAAAATAACTGGGGGCGCGACCTGGTGCACCCGAATCGGCGACACACAATTTTTAATAATTTCGGCTGTTGGAACAATCTAATTTTTGAAAAAATTCTATTAGAATAGCAAAGCTCTTGTCCTTTTCATCAATTTTACCGCAAACTATTTTGTACCTCAATTTATATGATGATTTTTTGAATCGCTCATCCCGGTAAGAAGCTTTGCATTAAAAGGTATTACAAATTTTGAATCCCTAAGAATACTGTTTCTGTCCTTCGTTTTTTAATCCTCATTGGGCAGCGAAAATAATAAGATTCCAATCCCTTTTAAAGTCGATTGGAGCTGTCAGACGTAACATCCAATAAATAAAAAACACAATTTTCGTTTGAAGCATTAAAACGCGCTTCAAAATCATGACATTTGCAAAATCTGAAATGATTGTATACATGAATATATCTCTTTATCGTGAAATTTTCGCTTTGTTAAAATATGATCAATTACAAAAATATAAAGTCATGTTAAAAAATTTCAAAAAATTATTTTTCACCAGAAACTTCTGTGTGGAAATTAATCCTGATATCGTAAGATGGCAAATCCTTTGTTTTAACAAGCTTTTCATCTCATTATTTTACGAAAAACAGTAGATAAAAGTATCGAAATTTACGAAATTAAAAGGGATTAAAATTTTTCTATTTTTTGGTTTCTTCGTGGTATTCAGAAAAATATTGTCGGCGCTAAGTATAGAAAGGGATTCAATTTAAGAGATAACTTCAACTGTTGTGAAATTCATAACAGGAGGACAAAAACGGGATCCAGAAGTATTCAGTATTTCTCACGTTCCCACTGGATGAATGCAATTTTTAAATACTTTTTAATGCAAGCCTTCTTACCGGGATACTAACTCAACAAATATCTTTTAATCAAATTAGTACATGCAACGCCATCTCTTAATGTCTCAAAAGAGTGCTTTTCTTTATCTATAGAGCGAGAGAATATTACAAACTGAAAATCTTTTAACCACGCCCCTACTCGCTCTCTGATTCGCGGGCCTTTTTCACGACTACGCGACTCTCATTGGCGGGCGCTTTGTCGTTTGGACCTTTTGTCACGGATCCGTCTTTAATGCACGCAAGTTTTAATGTTAGTGTTAGCAAACATTCCAGTTTTATGGTTTCTTAGCATCTCAGGCGAAAGTTAATCCGGCTCAATCCGGTTCTAGTCGATACTTCTATTTGAATGAATCTTAAGGTTTCCGAAGTAAATTTCCAATCTGAATGAATCAGAATCAATTTGCACCCTGATTAATTTCCAATCTGAATGAATTAGTTTTCGGGTTGATTTGGATTCAGTCGGGTTGAACATACGGTTTAGATAAATATGGTTCTGGATAGATTCTGTCTCATTCGGATGGAAAATTGACTTCGGATTCGTTCGGATGCTTTTTGATAGAAGCCTCGGAATGAATAGGATTAACTCGGATTAGTTTTCAAGCTTTTTCAACAAACGAGATTCAAAACTATGAATTGGTTTAGAATGATTCCTATTGGCTTGGATACAGATGTCGGGATAATTAAGAATAGTTCTGATGGGCTCGAAATAAATTTCTATCCTAAACTTTCGCCAGGGATTCTATTTAAAGGTGGTGAATTTGATTGTTAGGTATTTATTTATTTTCGAAATAAAAGTTTTTACATCTTTTTTTTTCTAAACGCATTGACTTGAATATTTGTACATATTTAATTTCAACTCTAGTCAATGTCTAAGTCTTCTAATTGATGATTTTATAATTCAAAAATCAGATAATTAGAAATTAACCAGCATTAGAAATTAGGATTCAAGTATCTTTCATATGCGTATTGTTATCCAGTGATTATTTTTTTTTATAATCGTTCATTTCAGAAAAGGAAATCGATGAATGTGTGCTAGTCAACTTACATGAACAACAAATTGATGGACTATTTCGATAAAAATAAGTCGGAATCAAATTTAAGTTTTAGGCTCATCTTGAGCATTATATTAAGAAACAGTTGAATGAAGCAATTTGCCAAAAAAACGCTGCATCGATTTACAAAATCAAGATTCCCACGAAATCATCGAAATACAAGACTCAGCTGGAAAAAAAACTTAACGCAGCTCTGATGTTTTTTTCGATCTGCACAGGCTCGTAAGCTTGTTTCCTGTGCAAAAATATTTTCGCCCTTTTGTTATATACATGTATATCTATAGATGTAATTTAAAAATGTTTTAGAAATTTTGAAAATTGAGAATGTTAAATTCATATTTTTAGGACATAGCAGAACTGTTGCGAAAAACGAACATTGGGGCAATATTTCTTAACCAAAATGCAAATAAAGTATTAGACTTTCAGAAGCAAAATTAATTGGTAACTATGGTAATCAATTCTCTTTTGTTAAAGGCCAGAGCTTAAAAACCACCACTTCGATATTATAGCCTGGAAAATTCCAGAAGTTTTTTTTGGAAAAAAGACAAGACTACATATTATGTTGCTCCTGAAACAAAAGGACCAAACTAAACTGTGTTTAAAGGCAAATTTCCAGTGAAATATAGGAACGGAATGACCAATGCTACAAGAGCCGGACTTTTCTGGCAATATACAGACCGTTTTCGAACGGTGGCCCATACACTGAAAGAAATAATTCAATGATACACACATAATTCTGGTTATTCCAACCATAGTGTATTGTTCGCTCAGCTACAGCGATACGAATTGCGTATTTTACCCATACCATAATTATTGAAGCAATATTACTGCTTCAGTCATATGTTCTAATAGATATTTCTAAACATAAGATGGCTGCGTCAGACAGAATTTGGTTGGGGTAAATCACCAAAATCAACCAATTTTTCGCCAACAACAAATTTAATCTTTTGCATTATTACTTTATACGCTAACCTAGCTTCGAGTATAAAGAAACAAATCTGAAATATATCCTACACCTGTGCAGGACCGTCTGCAAATTTTTGCAACCCATTCTATAAAAAATGTTGCAAAGCTTATAATAATATATTTATAATATAATAATTTTAAAAATATTACTAATTATTATTGAATATTTTATGTAATGAAGAAGATTTTAAATAAATTCAAAAATATTTCAAGATATTGTAAAAGATTTTAGAGAAATAAATATATATTTTGAGAAATTCAATTGATTTTAAATGATTTTAAAAAATTTACGAAGATTTCAAGAGATTTAACAGACTTTAAAGAATTCAAGAACATTATTTATATTTAAAAATTACTTTAAAATCTTAAAACGCATTTAAATTCTACTGAAATTCCTTAAAAACTCTTCAAAATTACTTAAAATATCTTAAATTCGTTTAAAATATCTTGAACTCTTTTAAATATTATGAAATCTTTTGAAATTCAATTAAAAACTTAAAAAAAATTTTATTCAAAGAAGTCCTGAAAATCTGTTTTAATACTTAAACATTTTTTTGAATCACATGAAGAGCCTTAAACTTTTTTGAATTTTTTAAAAATCATTTGAAATGCTTTATAATATTTTAAATTGAAGTCAGGTGTAAAATAACGAAATTACTTTAAAATCCTGAACTATTATATACATAAAATTCAAATATTATTCTGAACATACAAAAATGAAAGGCAAATAAATTTTAAATACATAATTTATTTAGAAATTGTTTATTATAATATTTAATAAATCTTGATCTTGTACACATTTTGGTGTTAGGTATTCAAAAGCTTCTTCACTAACCTCATTTGCTATAAAACAAGTCTGAAGACGGCGACTAATGTCAAGTCGACGCGCACCTCCCCGGCTCATCAATCTCGCATGACATGCACGGTTCAATACATCGATTGGTTTGGCTGCATCAAGCAAATAGCCGGATGCCCAATGCAACACTTAAACGCAGTGTTCTTTCAAATAGATAGTTGATAAAAGTATACGTTCAATACAGCCATGATAGCGGGACATAAAATTCTTGTATCTACACTATAATATTTTGATATTTTGATCACACACATATATATATATACATATACACTAACACATGCACATACGATCTAGTTCACGCGTGCATTTTTGAATGACAGATATGAGAAGATTTTTGGTTTATATATATATATATATATATATATATATCTGGTTCTTTTTATGTGTTTTATTTGCTTATAATTTAAGGAAAATGAAACACTTGAAGCAAAATTTGAAGAATATGAGAGAAAAGACGGAAAAATAACATTTGTCTCTGTCTTTTGAATCATGTTTTCATAATTTTGCACTAATTATTTCGTGTGGCAATACGTAAATGAAAATTTGCAAAATGTGTTCATTAGTATTGTATCTGTTTATTAATAAGCTGTTTGTGCGGTCCTTGTTTGTACATTATAACTGAATAACATTGTATATATCTGCGGTATATAGTAACGACTTTTATATAAACGTAATTATATTCACACATCATGGTTTTGCTTTTTTAACATGAAATATTTAAATTCTCAATCGCGAAGCTTGCGCAAGTTACCACAAATCTTAATTGTAGAGTATATATTAAAACAAAAATAAATTTTAGATACTGAGACTTCAAGATTGAAAAGTGAGATATGTCGTTAAAAATAAGTTTTTTCTTTTCGGTCGAAATTAGATTTTTTTATTGAAAATATTAAATTATGCTGTTTGATTTTTAATTAGGCTTTTCTAATTGGAAATGCACGTATTAGTAGTACACATTTTTAATTTAATTAACAATTTATGTCGTTTCCTGAAAATCTGTCTTTTTGGTTGAAAATAATAATTGGTGGTTAAAAATTAATGTTTTTCTCTTCAATATTGAACAACTATTATTCTTTTGCTAAAATTCAGTATTTTGCTGCTTAGAAATCTAACTATTTGGTTGAATATTGACTATTTTCTTGTAAATTAATCTTTTTGATCAATCTTAGTCTTTTTGATTAAAAATTAATCTTTTCAGTTGAAAATTGAAGTATTAAGTCCAAAATTCACTTAATGGTTGAGAATTAATTATTTTCACCGCAAATTTATTTTATGGATGGGAAATGTATATATTTGGTGAAGAAAATTATCCACTAAAGTGTCCTTCTGGATTAGGAAGGTGATAACGTCAGTCCGTGCTTATTTTTGGAGGAACGCTATTGCCATTTCTTTAACGCCTACTTCCACGCAGTAAGACACCATGATTCGTCGGAGGAGACCAGTTATATCGGCGTAGATTTCCTCAACCATTGATTTTCCTTTTATATTTACTCGTTTGGAGAAAGGTCTTTCAACGATTTTCAAAAGTTGTCGGCAGTGTGTACAAGAACCTAATGAAGGCACTTTCTTTTTTAACAGATTCATGATAGCTCCTATATCTGTGGATATGTTTCCTTTTTAGGAATGGGGTTCTGGCCAGAAACGATTTTCTTTTTTTTGCAGATTTCCCGAGCGTTTTAGCTTCGAACGTTGTCAGCTACGAGGGATTCCTTCTTCTTCGCAGGTTTCTTCAAGAACTGACTCATCCTGAAAAGCGAGGTAATTCTGCCACGATAGAAGAAACGACCCTTCATCGTCATCACATCTCGAACTCAATGTGTGGAAATGCGTCAGTTTGTTGATGACGAGAGCCTTAAAGTGAACAATAAACTGGTAGCAGGTCGGTTTGGTATTTCCTGCTCCGTGATCTTGAATAAGCCCGAAAAAGTTCTCTAATGGATCCTGGTTCAAGTGTTTTGTCTTGAGATGATTGAACCCCAAATCCTTTAACCGCTACCACAGAAGCTGTGTTCCAACCATGGTTTGAAATTGGCTTTTAGGATCATGCACCACTTTTCCATTTTAGGCATCACCAACTTTATTTATGAAACCAAACACTTGAGCAGTATGTCTGCCCTCCAATGGTACTTGTATAGGGCCAATAGATGTCTCCCATTATACAAAAGTTTAATTAATTGTATGGACAATTTTTTCCTTCCTATTCGTTTAACAAATTCAGTTTGTTCCTATTAAAGGAAGTATTAAGAATGGAATAATAAATTGTTAAAAAAAATGAACCTTGAAAATAAATCTTTCTGAAATCAAGACTAACAGATTTACCTCTTATTTAAATCCATTTTATTGAAGATTAGGAGATGGTTAATTTACAAATTCACTGAATTAAATTGTAAATCAATGATTTCTTAATCCTAAATAAAATGGAATTACATAAGAGGTTATTCTGTTCGTCTTCATTTCAGCATGAATTATTTTCAAAGCGCATTTTTGTTTAGTCTATTTATTTATTATTATTTATTTATCCATTTATTCTTATTTCTTTCTTTAATTTTTTTTTAGTTTAAAGGATTTGACGAAATATTACGAAGAAGGTGAAAAAGATATTTCGGAATTTTAGAAACTTGAAATAAATACAAAAATATTTGATAAGTAATCAAAAATGTTTTTAAGTTTTAAAATATTTTTAATCAATACAAAACGTATTAAATTCCCAAAAATATTTTTCATTGACACGAATACGTGAATGATCCCTTATGGATATTAAAGAAATTTTTTCTACACAAACAGGGTACTATTATTTTAAATAAACTGTTCAATTGCACCTGGCACTCCTGTAAGTACTTGCACCGTAGAAGCTGTTGTTTCGCTTACTGCCTGGTAGTAATTCTTGACGCTCATCTTCATTATCAACTGTTGATACACGTTCTGATCAGTCAAGTGTTTCATGGCTCGAATTCTTCCATTGCCAAAAATGTCTACCTCATACGCTTGCATAAGGTGATCCCAGTTGGAAAAAGTTCTGTCCTTTTCTTCTTTGCCAATCTTCAAATCAAATTCCAGATCTTTATCTAGCAAGTTATTGCGGATGGATTTGAGAAGATGAGGTGGATTGAAAAGCGAGATAATTTCCGTGTCTGGAAGAATAAAAGTACCATATGAAATTTTATAAAAAATCTTAAACAATATCAAAAATGTAGATTGATTGAAAAATATGAAGGACTGAAATTATGTCAAAATTTTGAATATTACATACACTTTTCAGGGACTTTAAGAAATGTTGGAGTGAAAAGTAAAATACGTAAAGAAACTTACATCTTTCTACGTACTCTGGTCCCTTTATTTGTTTCGTAACCTCAATCATGGTTCTTATTGCCGAATCATTTGTGGTTGCTGCGTCACAAATTGAGGCTCGTTTAGGTCTGCATCTTTGACCGCCTTTACTACTGCCTTGATATAAGACTGTAACTCGACACTCTTCATTTGACTATCGCAGATATTAAAGGCAATGGGTAAGACATCACCACTTTCAACGCTGCGAAGCATGAAAACCAAGGCGTGATCAGCCACTTTTTCATTCCTGACTCACCCAAAATCATCGAATCCAACGATCTTATCTGCAGTCTTATCATAGTGGAGTCCCGTTGACAGAAGTATCTCGTCCCACAAAAGAAACATGACTTTGTCTTGTTCTGTCTTGCACATATTGGCAAATTCCTGTAAGCGGTGCTTAGCGCTATCATTGATTCCCGTGTCCATTGGAATATTCTGTAGTGCAGTTTTCAGGGTAGTTTTAGATATCGATAACATTTTGCTGACCTTTTATATATATATATAAAGATATTATTTTCATTTCTGTTGTATAACGTCGAGATTTCGGATACTTCAAATAATTCTTTAAGGTCATATCTACAAATATTTTTTGAATTGTATTTAATTTCCCTGTTGAAATTTGAAATTTGTTGCTTTTTCTGTATTCCTCCAGATTCTTCAATCGATCTTGTGATCTAAGCATATATAGCAACATTGGAAATTGTGTACAAATAAGCTTACAAAATATATCAAATGTAACAAAGAAGAATAACATATCGTAGACATGTATATGCATTGAATACTAAAATTATTCTATAATTGTAAAAAAAAAGCTTACAAAAAATAGGAAAAATAATATCAAGAAATGTACATCATATAAACAGGCACGTAGTCAATAAAAATATAGAAAAATTAAAGTAATTATCGAACAAGTGTGTTTTTGCATCCCTAAATAGTCGCATTGAATACAAAAATTATCCTAAAATTGTAAAAAAAAAATTACAAAAAAATAGGAAAAATAATAACAAGAAATGTACATCATATAAACAGGCACGTAGTAAATAAAAATAAGTAAAATTACACGCTGGGGCTTACCAAAATGTATGCAACCCCGCATACACTCCTATAAGAATAGCATTAGCGTGTAAGACGGGTTGCATACTTTTTGATAAGCCCCAGCGTTTCCACCTTGTATAATCTATAACTTAATATAAAATTAAAAGTATAATTGTGAATCATTATACGATGCCCATATAAAGACGCGTACAATTAAAAAATTGATACAAAATACGAGGTTCACTGCGAAATCAGAAATACGTAGAATTTTCCAATTAACGAAACAACTATAATAAGTGTACATAATAAAATGTGTTTTTTCATCCCTAAATGTCGAAATATTCTACTTACAATATGTCGTTTCAAAATTGACTGAATCAGTGCATATAATAATAATTATTATTAACTTATAACATTCTATTCTCATCAGTCACTTGACTTAGCCCGTGGCTATTATCTATAACCGATTTTACCCCAGTAAAAGTTTAATAAAAACACTGGATAATAATAATAATAACTTATAACATTTCTGCTTAGAATATTTTGTTTCAAAACTGACAACATGAAAGGATTTATTGACGCAGCAATACCTCTTTAACTTTTTCTTCAAAACCTCCTTTTCTCTCCTTCCAGAATAAATCCCATCGAAAAGCTTTCTCTTCTGTGGCGAGAAGTCTGCAGAATCTATATTTTTGAATACCAAACGAGTGCACGGTCGAGTCTTGACCTTTCTTTTTGGCGTATTCGTAAAAGTGGGCATAGATATGCAGTAGGGTTCCCAAGCATCGGTCGACTGCTTACGTGTGCATTTACTTCTTTTTCTTCTGCAGGTTCCGGGTTAATATTTTAATCCTGCTTTTCTGCATTTACATTGAACTTAGACTAGAAAAAAATGTCTTTGGATGAATTTATTAATATTTTTTTCTAAATCCCAGCTTTAGCTCTTTTACAAGATTCCTGTTCTCGGATTTTTAATTGAATTCCCGGTTTTTTTCTCAGTCAACGATATTTCCGGTGATTTCCCGGTGAAGTCGCCAGACTTCAAAATGGACATTTTTAAAGAGTTGAAAAAAACTTTAGAAGCTTTAAAAGAATTCATGAAGATTTAAAAAAAAAACAAATTTCTTTAAAGTTCGCGCACAAATTTAGAAGATTTTTAACCAATTTTTTAACATTTTGAATGATTTTTTGGAACTTTACAGCCAAATTCAAATTAGTTTAACATACTTGGAGGGATTCAAGAGGTTTTGAATATAGTCCAATTCCTTTTTCACTTGGAAAAGTTTTTCAACATTCATCAAATATTTTTTCATTCTTTCAAAAACTGTAATGGTGTATTTACACGCCTGTCTGGCCGTCAGCCAACAGAAAAATAATAAGAGTGAAAGAGATAGAGGGTACTTTTCTTTTAATTCCCCGCTCTCTGTCTCTTTCACTCTTATGACATTTCGGCTGGCTGGCGACCAGAAAACAGAAAACCAGTCCTAAATATCTTTTGAATAAACTCGAATTATACATAATATTTAGTAAAACCCTGCAGAATACAAAAATTTACTTTAAAATCTTCAAAAAAATGTTCTCACTTTTTTCAATAATCTCATGAAAATTAAATTTATATAAATTAAACAAGAAACTGATAATAATTGTTTTCTTGTAAGTAACTGTAATATTTGATTGGCTAAAAAAATATCCATAAAGTGTTACACCAAAATATATATTTTTATTTCTACAGAACGTTTTATCTTTAAAGAAAACTTTTTTTTAAATTAAAAAACGTTTAATATGTTTTTAAACATAATACAAAAAGTTTGGTGTGACGTTATTTGCTCGCCAAAAGTCAGAAATAACTATTACGAAATATTTTTAAAAAATGACTCACCTGCCGAAAATTCAGAGAACTTTCCCGACAGCTATGCGGCTTTTCTTCAGGCTTCTCACATTCAGCAACAGAAAGTTTACCTACTCATGGGGAATATATAGCAGATTGTGCAATGTTTATATTCCTCATTTTGACACGCTCGAAGCCAATTTAACCAAGTTTCTCCTTTTTTTGGGAATCTGTGAAGAGGTACCACCTTTTCATCACCATATTTCTTCGTTGTTCATCCTCACATAGCACACCGAGATTGATATTTCTTTATCATATCCATTTTTGTCACAAAACAAATTACACAATAAACATTTCACTCGCTTAAAAATTAGCTTATAACCGTTTTTTGGTTATACCAGGCAGTCTGATAAGTCCCTGAAAAATGTAACACGGAGACGTTTTTTTGGCCAAAGTCGGTTTTATTTTTCAACATACTCTCCTTTTAGGTCGATACAGCGAGTCCAACGATTTTCTAACTTACTGATACCGTCCAAAAAGTACTCGATCGGAAGGTCTCCAAAATACGCCTCAGTTTCAGCTATGAGCTCCTCATTTGAGTAAAAACGCTTACCGGTGAGCCATCTCTTCTGGTTAGGGAACAAGTAATAATCGCTGGGGGCCAGGTCTAGTGAATACGGTGGCTGAGGAACCAATTCGAAGCCGATTTCATGCAATTTTGCTTGTGCAACTAAGCATGAATGAACAGGCACATTGTCGTGATGATAAAGCGGTTTTTTCTTCTTCAAATGCGATCGTTTTTCGGTGATTTCGATTTTCAATCGGTCTAATAATAATAAATAGTATGCTCCGGTTATGGTTTTACCTTTTTCAAGATAGTCCACGAATATTATGCCATGTGCATCCCAAAATACGGAGGCCATAACCTTTCCGACCC